>NW_010199645.1:14000-18444 GCF_000695765.1 Mesitornis unicolor
CAAGTGACAGGCCAAGTGGTAAAGTACTTCTTGGCCAGATCTTGTAAAATTTTTGGAAGGTAATAGTTTGAATTTGTTGATGAAAAGTATCAATTATCATACTAGCAAATACTTATCAAATAAGTATTGCATGTCTTTGAGCTACATATTGGTAACTTTTGCCATTTGTCTATTACTGCTTGTTAAAGTACTAATATTTTATTTAAAAAGTAATTTTACTTTTTTTCCCATATTGTAAACAATGCTGTATCATGTAGGTACTGTATGTACAGTAACCTGGTTGTAATTTCTGGAGAAGTAGCCCATCATTGGAAGAAAAATATTATAAATAAAGTATTTGATTAAATTTGGTCGTCTTTAGTAGAATTAGTTTTAAAATAGGACATCAAGTTTATCACATTCTCAAAGATAAAAGTACCCACAAGCACATCCTCTTTCATGTCTGCATGAAGGCAACTAGATGAATACTAGTATTTTATAGTTTTCATGTATTCTTTATATAATATTTCACAGATTTTTCAGGAACAAGTTAAATGCACACTTTTCCCAATGTGTTTCATTAACTCTTAAGTACACCACCTTATCATCATTTCTTTCCTCCCTAGTTCACATCTCAATTTTGTGGAAGAATGGAAAAAATTATTTTTCATGCAACTTTATTTCTTACATTGATTCTTGCATGAGCTTTATGATAAGAAGAGTCAGGGTTTTATCCATTTAACCAGACAGTCTTGTACCTTTTAAAGTGTATTCTAAGGAACAGGCCTGCTGTTCAACCTCATCTTTCATTTACTATGTCTATAAAGCACCTCTGAGTTTCTTGTGCTTAAAATGTTTGATCCCATGTGCTGTCCTTTTTCTCTCCTTTCTCTGTCTTTCTTTGCTGAAAGAGTATATTAATGTACTGAATCTTATGTCTTTAAAATCTACATTCAAACCCATTATGAGGCAGAATGAAAATATTTTTGGCAGTCTATCCTTGAGTTTCTGTCCCATTTAAAAACAAACAAAAAAAAAAAACCAAAACCAAAAAACCCATAATGCAGGATAATTGTGCTTTTCTGCTTGAGTTGGTGTGAGTGTCAGAGATACTGCAGGTCAAGGCTGAAGTACATAAAAGCTTGCTCAGCACATCACTACCATTTGTCTTGCCACATTAAATTTGTCTGACTATATTTCTTGAGATCATTTGAAGTAAAAAGGAAACATTAAGCTAAACTATTTCACGAGGAGAAATTTTTATGACATCATATAAATCCCTGGAACCATGAAAACAGCATTTCCATCAACATTTCTTCAGTTTGCACTATATTTTCAACTTTTTGGACTGGATCCTTAAACTATAATGTTAAACTTTAACTCATTTGGTCATTATGTGGCCTGTTAAGGATTGCAATGTTTCACATTTGCTTATGTTATTCAGGACTTATAACACAAGTATAAAATATAGATATGTTCTTATAATATGAAATGTAATTCTTAGCATTAATTACTAAATCTGCTTTGCAGTGCAGTAGTCAGGTTTGAATGCTGTTACCTTGGGTGCATATAAAATGATTAGTCTGTATCTGCAATTGATTTAGTTTTACAGCTTTATTATGCACTTCCATGTAATGAACCAGTTAACCATGGCTTATGTTATCTGAACTTAAAAATCAAAACAGCTCAACCTTTTATTTGTTAGTGACTAATCTTTTCTCACTGTTATATTTCACTTATAACATTGTTTTCTAACGATGCAAAGTATAATTATAGATGCCAGAAAATATTTAAGCCCGTTTCAGTTGTTAATGATGGAGACATTGATGGAGTCTCTTGCTCATATGAGCTAGGAGCCTCATCTTTTTGTGCTGTTCTCTCTCCTATTTTGAAGTGTGGATTTGGGATTTTTATGGGGAAAGGGATTGGATTTGGATTTTTGTTTTCCCTACTAAATTCCAGGGTCTGTCCATGCAATTCAGAAATTTAAGTAGTTCAAAAGTAAAAAACTTTTCTTCTGTGATATAAGCCACTAAAGATTTTTATTACCATTACATCCCAAATTATTCTTTTGTTACTCTAAATAAGTATATTTATATGACTAAATAAAAATTAAATTTTACTTTCTCAACACTGAACTCTATTTGGTGACAAATCCATGATCTAAATGGATGAGTGTAGGTGCTTATAAATACTATGGTCACTATTAAAGTATTACTCAAGGAGGGTAGTGTTAAATGGCTTTCTTGTCAAAAACTCTGTTTTCTGGATATATTTTTCTCTTATCACTGAAAGAGGTATTTGAAAGGGTCTGTGCATGACTAGCAACCTTAACCTTTCATTAACGAGACTTATAAAAGTTTATTTCCTTGTTGATTTTGCTTTTAAACAGAAAAAAAATAAAAATTTGTGTTAGTAGTCAAGTTGGCAGCTATGATTATTATTTTAACTTACTGTGTCAAATAACAAGTAAAGGGTCACCTGTGACTAAGTAACTCTTTTCCTTTATTTATAATAAAAGGGGGTTTATGGTCATTCATGGAAGTACGGGGAATATTTTATGATAGCGCTGATTAGAAAACAAATCCCAGCTGTGGGCTGGATTTGAAATGTGTGGTGATGATTCTGATGCCAAGCACAGAAGAAAGCCTGGTGTGTGCTGGGTGATTCACCCTTCTCCTCTCCTCCAGTTACAGCCCAGCTCTTGCCTCTTTAAGGAAGCTGTGGATATTTTAGAAGAGCTTTTATAAATCTGATGTGAATAACTGTCCTTTTTGGTTACAAAAAAAGCAACAGAAAAGGAAGGATGTGTTAAGAAAACTGCTGCAGATTAAGTAATTGTTGTCTTTTTATAAAATAATTCTGTAACGTGGGCTTGGTTCCTTCCTCTGCCTGAAAGATACTTCCTCTCTGAGACGGTGAGGTGACTGCAAGGCTGTAGGAAATGTAGGTGTTTTTAAAGGCTGATTACATTTGGCAGTCCTCTTAATTTCTGTCGGTCATACTGTTCCCGTTATTGCACTCTTTGCAAAGGAGAAAAAAAAAAGAAAAGGTTGTTTTTTGGGTATGCAAGCAGGAGGAGCGGTTCCAGGGACATTTGGGCAGGTGTCTCTTGTCTCCTGTGCTGGCGAGTGGAGCCTGGGTGCACATAAAGAGTCATTTCCTTATGCTGGGGAAGGTACCCATTATTATTATTGTTACATTTAAAATAAATTATTACTCATTCTGAGTTCAAACGTGCAGTTTCAGAATTGTGGTGGCACAGTAGATACTGTCTAGGAAAAAATGGCCAACTGATTAAAGGCAAATGATTGTCAGAAACTTATAAAGAAGGGAAAAAGAAAAAAAAAAAGGAAGCATACTATTTAGACTACAATAATATAAATTTGGACTGCAGCATGTGGATACATTCCTTCAGACAGCTGGGGCGGACACAATTTTTGTATTCTGAAAGAGATACCATGGCCAAAAATGGGGAACAGTTACTTTTTCTTTCTTTTTTTTCTCCTCTGTCCTGATCAACTTGTTTTCTTTTACTTATTCCAAACTGTATTTATAACATGCAAATAAAGCCAGAATGCATACAATATTTACTTATAATACCAGGAATGATTGTGTCATTATTAGGAATTATCACTGGTAGGAAATGTGAGAATCTCACGTGGAGTTAAATACACGAATCTGTATCATTCTATAAGTGTACATACTATGTGAAACTGGGTGCAAATATGATAATGCATTAACCATTTGTAGGTGTTCTATGCTGGGTGGACATGTGAAAACAAAGTTGGGTCAGAAGTGTTATGGTGTTAGTAGAAACCGTGAGCATAAGTCTGAATGCAGACACATTAATCACTTGGGGGTTTCTTATTCTGTGCACATTGCATGTGAAGAGACTGGGCTGGAAGTGATGTTTCACCTACACTGTCTGTAATAACATTTGCATTCCTTTTATCAGGAGGCTTATTTCAGAAAATGTTAATTCTTAGATTTTCTTCCGAAGCTGATCATTCTTTGTTGTTCTCTGAAAATACAAATGGAGCGGGAAGCCATACATGGTGCTTATTTAGGTGGCATTGGGTTTTCCCTTAAAGGACATAAATTGAAGTCATAGATCATTGGTTGTTTTTTCTTTCTGTGTTTGAGATAAGAAAATGGAGAAGTGTCACTCATACAAATACAATAGTTCTTTTGTATTTTTTCCATCCACAACAATAAACGCTGTGCATTAAAAGATAACGCAGCTCATATTTAAAGTCTTAGAAGCTACCATAAACATCCTTTGCCTTCCATGTTTTTTTAATCTTCTCAAATGTGTGAAGTTTCCATTTGCAGGAAGAGGGATAATGGCCATCTCCTTTTACTCTAGGACCATCCATACACTTATCACTTTCAACTGTTTTCCACAGAATTGTCGCTGAAAAAAACTTTTCAGTTTGTATAGTGTTTTGTTTTGTTTCTTTCC
>NW_010199645.1:18475-23251 GCF_000695765.1 Mesitornis unicolor
CTTTCTTCTTGAGGAAATTGATGATCTCAAGTAACTCTCTTCAGTGAACTAACAATGTACAAGAAATCTGATGTGAAGTGGTACCCACACTGGTGCCCGGCTCCACTTTCCAAGGGAGTGCCTTAGCAGTGATGCTGAGACTAGCACTTTTGTGGGGCATGGATACCCATTATTATACTTCTAGCAGGTGTTGCAGTCTCTTGCTTTGATCACCAAAGGGACTGGAGTTTATACAGAATCTGAGAAACTTACCTTGGAGAAAGTCTTGTCAAAATGGAAGCGTTCGTGTCAAATATCCATGCCAACAAATGAGTGTTTCCTATGATTGACAGCTGTCTTTTTTTTTCTCCTTACAGTTCTGTGTCTTGAGGTGCTGTAGAAAGGAGTGACACAATACTAAGAGGAATTGCTTTACCTTTTGTTTCCTTGCTATGATCACAATCAGTACCTTCTTGGCATATAAGTCTGGCTGAATTTCTTTTGCAGGGTGGTAGTATGAGGGAGGAAAGATGTGGACTAGCATGTGATACGCTCTATAAAATCTATGATATAATTTTCAATCATACTATGCATCAGCTTAATTTTCAAAGGTTTTATCTTCCAGATACATTTTTGAAAGTGTTTCCGACTCAACTACATTTATCTCCAAACTCTACTAAGTTATGTAGTTTTTTCATACGATACTCAACTCCACTTAGGTTTCTGTGGCATTCTTGTACAAGTTACCTCTATCTATTTTTTATTTTTTTTTAAATTAAAAGCCAAGAAATTAAAAAAAAAAATCTCTGAGCAAGATGGTTTCCAAACTCAGTTTGGTACTTTTGCTTCAAATCCTTGGTTAAGTTCAATTCTGTTTTTGTTTTAGTATGTTGCCATGTGCTGAATGGGGGGCTGATTTAGCTCTGCCTCATCTGCAGCTGCAGAAGCAGCATCCTGCTCCCCAGTCAGTGCTATAAACTGGCTGTCTCCTGGGGAGTTGATCTGAAACCAGTTACCTGGTAGTGTGCTGGGAGATGAGGAAGTGGGAAGGAGCTGGTGGCCCTGTTACGTTTCCTTCCTCGGCAGCTTCCTGTGGGATTTCAGTCCTTTCTGTTCCAGGATGTGCAAAATGTCATTGCCCTCTGGAGCACTAACATGCAAGCAGTAAGCCTGAAAATAGTATTTCTGCTTCTGCATACTGGGGTTCTTTCGGTTTGTTCTAAGAAACCTTTTTCTTCTAGTTTCTTCTTGTTTCCTATATTTTTGTTCACAGTGTCATACACTTCTGCAAGTTAAAAAAGCCTCTTTCCATTCTACTTCATTTGCATGTAATGCCTCATGAATTTAATCTCCTAGTGAAATTTCTTTCCAATATGACTTGAAAATGCATTTCTTCTTTGTCTTTCATCTTAATATTTCTTCCTAGCTTTGATGTATTATTTAGTTTTGTAATTTTATTATTTAACACCTGAGACCATGCTAGAGTACAATTTCTGAGAAGCTCACTGGATAGACATGCACACTATTTAAAGCTGGTTAGAAATTTTCTGAAAATAAACAAACAGCAAATATCTTCTGAAAGTGAAAGTTGATCGAGCCTAAAGAGTTTGTTTTAAATACCTGGGTTGAGATAACTTTGCCAGTTTGAAGGGAAGAGTCTGAAAACAGAGCAATGTCAGGAGCTGTGGCTTTCCTCAGACAAAAGGAAAGTTTGGAAAAAAAGAATAAAAAAATATGGCATAATTTTATTACTGAACAGTCAATAATGACAAAGAGAAAAAGAAATCACCATTTCTAGCTCCTTGCTCCTGGTTTCTCAGAAATACTGTAAAACCAATGAAAAACCCACTCAATGGTTCTGATTATACAGACCTGGGTCTTTCATGGCAAATAGCTCAAGTGAATGGAAAAGTCTTAATTTTTTTATATGCATAGCAAATCACACATGACACAGAGGAGATTAGTGTTTGGCATTGAGCCCACACTCCTGAAAGCAGCACTTGCCTGATCCCTCTGGGATCACTGGTGAGTCCTATCCTAAAGCTTAAGTAGCAAAATATCAATTTAGTCCTAAGATCCTCCGAGCCATAGCAAGGTTTCCAAGAGGGGTTTTGGCTTCTAGATGGTTCTATTTCACTTCTAGGAGTTACTGTGCATCAGAACAGCTCAGTGTTCATTGCAAATTGGTCCCTTGCTTCCAGAAAATGCCAACAAATGGTAATTTCTATTTATCTGGGATGTCTTTTTGCCTTGATTGTCTACTAAATATCAGGACTATAGGAAAAAAAATAATTTACAATACCTGCATAGAATGTAGTTGTAGGAAGTGACACCTCACTTTCTCAAAGGCAGATAGTAAAAATGGGATTGTTATGGTCCTCCCAGAAAGAGGACTTTTCTGCAACATTCCTGGTACATCTCTATGCCCAGTGCTCTTCCATGTGCAATTAATTGAATTAACCTTGAATAAACAGCTTGACCTTGTCAGATGTGTGTGCTGTTCAGGTTAAATGCTGCTCCTCCACAGTCCTAATTAGAGTTGCAGTAATATTAATGTAACAGCCTTCTTCACATTAGTGACCTGGCACTTTCAATTCAACTCAGTTTCAATGAGTTTGGACCTTTGGATTTCTGACCAGTTCAGGATATTTTCCAGTTACCTTTCTCTGAGAAATAATTAAACATTCAAAATTATGTCCTCTGTATTTTTTATGTATTTAAAAGAATATATCAGTGAGACTTTGAAAGATGCAACAGAATTGCATGTCTGAAAGTAAAACAAAAAAGCAAACCCCCCTTAGTAATTTCCTAGTTTTCTTCTTTTGTGTTTATGCTATCTACTACAAATCCTGCTTTTAAATGTATCATTTTGAGCAGTATGAGAAACAGCTGAGGGGCTGTCAGTCAAATGAGATTACTTCATCTGATAGAAGAGATTAACAAGAGAAATTAAAATATTTAGTTCTGTATATTACATCTTCAGGAAATGTGTAGGTATATATTTGACTCGATAAAAGTACAACACTTCTTAAAAAAAATTATTTGGAATTTTTAATGTATTTACATTGTGTTAATCCTGGATTTATGATCTAGAACCTGAGCCAGGAGACCAAAGACTAAAACAATTCTCCTCAAGAAGATCCGCAACACTGAAAACAGTATCAACATATTTTATGTGGCTTTGAGCTAAATTCTTTAGAAAAGTAGACTAAAAAGTTGAGGTGCTGTGGTTGGTTTTTTTTTTCATTTTCTATTGGGCTTTTGTTTGCTTGTTTGGTGTGTTTTTTTTTTTTTTTCTTTAAACCCTGGATTTCTTTTAATGTTGCAGTACCATGCTATAGCTGTAAATATGTTGGTTCCTGCTGGCAGAACTTGGTGTCATGGTGCAGCCTGGGAAAATAGATCCAGGACTACCTACCTGATAATCTGCTATTTAGGTACTGATAATGTTCCCTGCCTAACTAATCTACTGATATGTAACATTATGGCATTGGAGTGGACAAAGGACACCCTCTGAATGTGAAGCAAAACATAGGTTAGATAAACTGGAGATATTAGAAAAAGATATTCTAGGTGTCCTTTCAGTGCACTGAGGAGTGAATGAGAGCCATATATTCTAGCTTGACAGCAACTAGAAGTAAAAGAAACTTAAAGCAAAATAATAATTTTCCTAGAAGTATTAGACAGGCTTGATATCACTCCATTCCTCATACCAAAGAATCCTTCATCCTGATGTTTGTCTTGGAGAAGCATTGCTGGCTGTTGTGATATGTATGCTGGGGCCCAGTAGCAGTTCTTTTTGTTCATCCTGGGAAAGTGTGTGATGAATACCAAAATAGTTTAAGCCAAGCCATAAAAAGAGTGCTAGATCATATGTCTGTCTTTCCAAATGCTGTATTAAGGGCACACTAATTTATAGCATGTAGCATTATCAAATGGTGGTTCTCATAAATGCAAATCTTTATTATGGTTTCAGTAGCTTAATCATTTTAGACACTAGCTTCTGGCTCTCTTTGCAGCCAGATAATTTGAATTATACCATTAGCAGCAGAAAATGTTTCTATGCCAAAACCTCTTGCTGATCAGCATCTCATATATCACCCTTCTCCTTTACTGCTGTTCTGCGTGACATTTCTGTATGTATTTCTGCTGAATCTCTTTAACTTTCTACCTTTGTAATGGCTTATTCCGTAATTAAACTAGCTGGTTGAGTATAAACAGAGCTTGTGATGATGGATGGCATCTGTACATAAGATAAAAATATTTTTAACATAAGTCATTAGAGCAGCTACTGAAGTTCATGGTAAGAGTAAGAGGAACATGTGTGGGAAGGGCTGTGGAAGCTGGATTGGCTTACACTATGGAATGAAATTATTATCCCTCCTCAGAGAAGAACAGTTCCTGTAAAGACTATAATTTTGAACAATTTAGGGAATTCTTGTAATGTATTTCTTTTGAAGGTGGAGAGAAAAATTCTTCAAATACTTTGTTTACTGAAGATGCAGATGTATATTATTAAAAGGTGCAACTTAATCAGGAAAAACTGATGTTTAAAGTGATGGGCTTGGCATTGCCCAGTGAATGTACTTTAGCAAGCTTCACCTTCTAAAGGTCAGTTCTGGTGAAGTTAAATTTAGCTTATTTTGCTGCCATTAGAGGTTCCCTTGGTCAATACAGTGAGGGCTGGACCACTGTGGGAGTGCTTCTTCAAAATAAATTTACCATTTCTTCCTCCTCCTCCTCTTCCTCCTCCTCCTCCTCCTCTTCCTCCTCCTCCTCCTCCTCCTCCTCTTCCTC
>NW_010199645.1:23536-46988 GCF_000695765.1 Mesitornis unicolor
CCTCTTCCTCCTCCTCCTCTTCCTCCTCCTCCTCTTCCTCCTCCTCCTCTTCCTCCTCCTCTTCTTTTTTTTTGTGAACACTTGACTTTAAAATTAAGTGATGCTTATTTCATTTAGCCTTAGGTCATTACTGATCTGACTCAATACTGAGATTAATGAGTTTAGTACAAAATACAATATTTCATAGTTGAGCTCTAAAGCTACTCGATGGCAAGAAGTTTTGGTGTTATTGTTGTTTGTTTGTTTTTCATAGAATCATAGAATGTGTTGGGTTGGAAGGGACCTTTAAAGGCCATCTAGTCCAAGCCCTCTGCAGTAAGCAGGGACATGTTTAACTAGATCAGGTTGCTCAGAGCCCCATCAAGCCTGACCTTGAATGTCTCCAGGGGTGGGGACTCCACTACCTCACTGTTCCAGTGTTTCACCACCCTCATAGTGAAAAACTTCTTCCTAATGTCTAATCTAAATCTACCCTGCTCTAGTTTAAAACCATTGCCCCTTTGTCCTATTGCTACACACCCTTGTAAATACTAGGTTGCTCTGGCAGGACTTGCCCTTAGTAAAGCCATCCTGGCTATCTCAGACCACCTCACTGTCCTCTGTGTGCCTTATCAGAGCTTCTAGAAGGATCTGTCCTGTGATCTTCCCAGCCACAGAGGTGAGGCTGACAGGTCAGTAGTTCCCAGGGTCCTCCTTTCTACCCTCCTTAAATATGGGTGTGATGTTTCCCTTATTCCAGTCACCAGGGCCTTCGCCCAACTGCCATGACTTCTCCAATTTCTTGGAGTGTGGCTTGGCAACTACATCAGCCAGTTCCCTCAGGACTCTGGAATGTATCTTATCAGGTCCCATAGACTTATATATGTTTAAGTTCCTCAGGTGGTCATGAACCTTGTCTTTGCTTACAGCGAGAGGGACATTGTCCCCCTGGTCCCAGTCTTGCAGTTCAACTCATGAGATGTAAGGAGAAAACTTAACAGTGAAGACAGAGGCAAAACGGTTATTGAGAACCTCAGCCGTCTCCTCGTCTGTTGTTACTAGTTTGTCATTGTTAATTATCAAGAAGGGGGATGCTTTCTTTAATCTTCTTTTTCTGATTCATATACCTGTAGAAGCTCTTCTTGTTATTCTTTGCATTGCTTGCCAAGTTCAGCTCCAGCCACGCCTTGGCCTTCCTGACCTCGTCCCTACACAGCCGGGCAGTGTCCATATAATCTTCCCAAGATACCTGTCCTTGTCTGAACTGCCTGTGCAGTTCCATCTTGCCTTTTAGTTTGGCCAGAAGGTCTTGACTCAGCCATGCTGGTTTCTTCCCTTCCTTGCTTGATTTCTTACACCTGAGAATTGAGAGCTCTTGTGCTCTGTGGACAGTATCCTTAAGGATCTGCCTTTTTGTTTTACTATATGACACTTAACATTTATCAGAAAACTGAAAGAGAAAAGTTATCTTGTGGAAGGCTCTTCAGTTACCACAGTGTGGTGGGGAGCAGGATCTGTGTTATATGACTGCGTGAGAGAGAATTGAAGTCCTAAGGTTCATCAGATGGTAGGAAAATTATTTTAATGAGAGAAAAAGAAAAACAGGAAATAATATTACTTGTATGGTTTATATCAATTTGCCCAAAGCAGCAGAACTTTCTTATTCCCACGTAACTACTTTTAAGAGGCTCTTCTGTGTTTAAAATAACATTTATTTTAAAAAGAATGTTAAGTATTAGAGTTTGTTAACACATGGCATGTTTTCCATCTCCTTGCTATAGTAAACTACAGTAGTAATACTGTTTAGTGTTTAGCTTTTATTCTGCTTGAATTAACTACTTTGAAAGGCTATGTGTCCTTTCTTCAAAACTATGGTTCAGACAACGATGGTTCATATATCTTACATGTCCTGCATGGTAAAAGTATGGCAATTGTTCCTGTTATAGGACGATTAGAAGTAATTTATTTTCCAAGGCTCTACCACAATGTATTCAGTTAAACCCATTCTCTGAGAAATTTAAACTGTAAAGCTTCTAGAAGAGCTGTGTACTGAAAAAAGAGAATCCTTCTTTAATTGTCAGAGAGGAAACAGAAAGATCATTGCATCACAAACATAAATGTTGTGGAGATTTACAGAAGAGTGCTTTGTTCTGATTAATGAAGTGTCACTAATTGCAATGTTATCAATTTCACGAAACAGCAATTATTTGCAAAATAAGTTGACTTGAAAGAGTTGTTTATGTTTTAAAACTTGTTTACTAACTAGCAACTTTGCTAAAAATGAAGGCACGTCTAAGAAGCCTAGCTGTCTTAGAAATTTGGCTGCTTAGGTCGATTGACAAAACAATTTTCAGATGTCGTGTTTCATTGATGGAAGGCGGGTTCTTTGTTTACATAATTCTACATTGATAAAAATCTAGTAACAGGTAAAAAGGTAAAAGCTACCCTTATTCAGGTTATATATTTGAATTTCTATGAAATTTGATCCAAATAAAATAAAAACCAAATTGCTAATGACTCATGGATGTAATTTCTGTCTCTAACAGATCTGCTTTTGGTCTCATGCCTTTCCTTGTTTCACAGAAACAGTCACGTGGTAGGATTTGGGGCATGGTGTTTTCTGGTTTCTCCTCAGCGCAGAGAAGTGGTTTCCAGTTAGAAGGCAATGGATGTGGTGCCGGGCACCCAGCTCCTCCTTAGGGGTACCTGGAACGGTTACCTGTGTTTCTTAAAAGAACAAAAGAGCATCTATTCTTTTGTGTGTGGCTTTAGCGTTTGTCTTTTAATAATAAAAAAAATTGTTCTGCTTCAGCATTTCAATCTTTTTATCTGTCGCCCCCTGTGTATACATTAGTGTTTGTTTCTGATCAGTGGTATGGTTTTAATGCAAATTCCTCATTGGTCCCTACTTACTGCCAGCTCAGTGCATGGTGCTGCATTACCTAGTTTGACGAGCATGAACTGGCTTCTTCTCGGTGGAGATGAAACCAGCAGTCCCACTTCAGACCCACACCAATGCAGTTTATCCTGGTCTCTTTTCTACATAGGGTAATTACATGATTTGGATTATAAAATTGTTTGGAATTTTAAATGTGGCTTATCATAATTTTTAAGGCAGGTAGGACAGAAAACATAGTGAATTGTGCTTCACAGTTTTATTTTTTTCACCTTTGGTAGTTTGCTTTTAAATTAATATTTAAATTAATTGATTATTTTTTATTTTCCAGTTTGGCAATTTAATCTTTTGATTCTTACCTCAAAACTCAACACTAATAAAATGCTGTATTCCCTCTATGTGGAAAGCACTTCCAAAGAGAATAAAGTTTTCTTTAAAATTCACAATGGTATAGGCAACTATTTTTAATTTTTAAAAAGTGTGTGTACACACTTATGATTTTATATATATATATGTGTGTGTGTGTGTATAATTAGTGTGGTATTTGAAACTATTCTAAAGGAAAAATAATATTTTCCTCCCTATGTATTTTGAAAATTGGAAACTAAAGTTTCGATTTATACAGGTTCAGATATTACATATGTATTTAGTCTGTTTTTGTTAGCATTTGATTAGTTATAAAGTATACATAAACTTGAAAATTAATTGGTAGGCTAATTGTAGAAGTATAACTGCAACACAGCCATGAAAGAAGTCCTTTAAGAACACAGAATGGGCATCTTTCTTTCCTTTGATTTATAAAAGCAATTGAAATATGCTGCAGTATTATCCTCAATACTTATTATATCTAATGGACGATTAATTTAAGCTAATTTAAGAAAGTGCAGGAAAGGAGTGAAAGGGTTTGGTGCCATTAAGAGAGGATATGAACACTGAATATGGTTGTTCAGAAATTAATCATTTTAAGGCAAATGTCTGATGTGATCTATAGCTTTCCAGCACTTGATATCTGACACTTGATATAAATGTTTTAAGGGATCATTGCTCGTGCTGGTTGAAAACCAAAAAGATTTCAAAACTGTGGTTTTATTCCAATGAGGAAACAAAAAATGAAAATTCTCCATTTTGATCTTGATAAAAGATAAGATGGATGCACATTCTCCCCCCATCCTCCTGCCATTTGTGTGCACAGTAGGATGCAGGGTGCTGGTTTGGACACCCAGCTTCAGTGAAGTCCTTATATGGCGGGTCTCGTTTTTTCCCCGCTATGCGAGCCTACGTTCTTGATCTTTTGAGAAACATTATTCATGAAAACATGAGTACAGAGACACTTTCTAGTGAAGAGTGTAACAGTCCAAGAATTTCCTGTTAGCCTTAGCAAGTTCACTCACGTGCTACATGGGGTACTTGGTTGTGGCTTATCTGAATTACAGATTTGAGTCTCTTCTCTTAAGTTCTTAGCAGGCAAATATCTACATCAGGAAAAGAGAATGATACTATAAAGCTCTTTCTGTTGGGAGTTACTAGGATATGTTGGTGGTTTTGCTTTTTTTCTGGACTTACGCTTCCTCTTCTTTTCAAGGTTTAGATTAGGAAAAAATAGTTTTAGATTGGATATTGGCAAAAATTTCTTCACTGAAAGAGTGGTCAAGCATTGGAACGTGCTACCCAGGGAAGTGGTGGAGTCACCATCCCTGGAGGGGTTCAAAAACCATGTAGATGTGGCACTCGGGGACATTGTTTAGTAGACATGGTCGTGTTGGGTTGATGGTTGAACTTGATGATCTTGGAGGTCTTTTCCAGCCTTCCTGATTCTGTGATTCTCTCCCTGCTGCACTTTGGGTGGAAGAAGCAGTTGGAAGCCTTCCACAATTACTGAAGCAGGAGAGGGTATGTCTTTAACACATTTGATGGGCTGAACTGGTCTGGTAGTATAAAACAAGCAGATGCAAGTGTGTCTTGGGACGATGTGCACTTCTAATATGAAATCAAACAGAAGTAAAATAAAACTAGGTTTTCCAGATAGGTTGAAGCAATGTGTTTTACAAATGATGATATTAAAAAAAAAAAAAGGTTGATTTTAGGAGGAGATGGAGAATGTTCATACTGTTTCTTCAGACAGGATGTCTGATGTTAGGGTGACCTGGCCATCAGGGTGGGGACCCTTTCTGTAGCAGTGCTCTGTGCATATGTTGTGCCTCAGGTGCTGGAAACTGACAGCTGAAATGTCACCATAAGGAAATAATTTCTGTGCTGCCCCCTCTGCTCTTTGCTGTGTGGTAACATTTTCTGGCACAGTAATAAGTCTCTGGGCAAGGGCTGGTTGATTAGGATATGCTTTTAGGGCTTTTACCTGTTGTGACTTTTGTCAGAAGGGTGATAGCACCCTTAATTTCAATAATCATTGCATGCTTTTCTCTCCCTGTTTTACAAATAGTTTTAAATTGGCGTTGCTGATCTTGCTTATGTCTTTAAGGCTGCTATATCCCCAGAGTTATTTCTATTTGGCTGCTTTTTGTCTGCAGCTTGTTGGTTTTGTTTTTTCCATGGTGGACTCGGCATATCAGTGTGCTCTACTAAATATTTCGTGGCAATATCCCATCTGTATGGCCAGCGGGCCTTTCCTGTTTCCATGTGGCTATTGCTGAAGCAGTCCCCTACTTGGGCTCCTGCTGCCTCTGCTCCCTGATCAGCCTGTTTCTCTGGTTTTCTTTCAAAGGCAACCAACCGTGAGTATTTGTTAGGAACACAGACATAGCCTTATGCTGTAGGACCTTGGAGAAGTTGTTAGCTACTGGGTCGATGTCACCCTAGCTGCATCATCTCCTCTTCTCCCTGGATGCTCAGGCCTAAAGACATGGAAAAAACTTTCTGAGCAGTTTCCTGGCTGGTCAATGAGGTAACAGGGATGCCTTGAAAATCTGGGATGGCCAAGGCTGGTAGGGCTCCCTGGGTGGCCATGGGCAGGGCATGGTCCTGTGGAAGGCACTAAAAAACAAAAGATCCCTCTTCAGATGGTTTTTGGTGCTGGGTGCCTGACTTTCAGACTTCTAGGGAACAAATAATTTCTGTTGTGTGGGATATTGATGGTGTCTCATTATTGAATGGTTAGAGGTTCAAAGAACAAGTTTTTGGTGACTGTGGTGTACTTGATTTATGCCTGTCAGTAGAGTAATTAGAAAACTTATGACAAACTTAGGTTCTTTTCCTATTACTAGTATGCTCATATTGCAGCATGGAAACAAGTCTACTGGCATGAATGTTTGCCAAAAGAATTGTAACTTACTACACATGACAGAAAATGAGTGTGCAATAGGGACAAAAGAATAAGCTTTCTACAAAGCAAGATGGTTCAAAATAAAATAGGTATGAAATGCAGCATTAAGCAGTAAAAATACAGAATCACAGAATATTAGGAGTTGGAAGGGACCTCGAAAGATCATCCAGTCCAACCCCCCTGCCAGAGCAGGATCATCTAGACTAGGTTGCAGAGGAACGTGTCCAGGCGGGTTTTGAATGTCTCCAGAGGAGACTCCACAACCTCTCTGGACAACCTGGTCCAGTGCTCTGTAACCCTTACAGTAAAAAAGTTTTTTCTCATATTCAGATTGAACCTTCTATGCTCCAGCTTGCACCCATTGCCCCTTGTCCTGTCGTTGGCTTTCACTGAGAAGAGCCTGGCTCCTTCCTCCTGACACTCACCCTTTACAAATTTTTAAACATTTTTGAGGTCTTCCCTCAGTCTCCTCTTCTGCAAACTGAAGAGACCCAGCTCCCTCAGCTGCTCCTCAGAAGGGAGATGCTCCACTCCTTTGATCATCCTTGTGGCCCTGCACTGGACTCTTTCAAGCAATTCCCTGTCCTTCTTGAACTGAGGGGCCCAGAACTGAACACAGTATTCCAAATGTGGTCTCACCAGGGCGGAGTAGAGGGGGAGGAGAACCTCTCTCGACCTACTAACCACCCCCCTCCTGATACACCCCAGGATGCCATTGGCCTTCTTGGCCGCAAGGGCACATTGCTGGCTCATGGTCGTCTTGCTGTCCACCAACACCCCCAGGTCCTTTTCTGCCTGGCAGCTTTCCAGCCACTCGTCCCCAAGCCTGTAGCGCTGCATGGGGTTATTGAGACCCAAGTGCAGGACCCAGCACTTGGCCTTGTTGAAGCTCATACAGTTGACCTCAGCCCATTGATTCAGCCTATCCAGGTCCCTCTGCAGAGCTTTCCTACCCTCAGGCAGATCAACACTCCCTCCCAACTTAGTGTCATCTGCAGACTTACTGAAGGAGCACTCAATCCCCTCATCCAGATCATTGATAAAGATGTTAAACAGAACTGGCCCCAAAAAACCAGAAAAGAACAGAAAGTTCCATCTGTTACCCTGTGGTTGTAAGGCTGAACTTCTGTCTCGTGTACTGCTGAGAACTGTACATCAAACAGTATTGATGGCTCTAGATGTTATCAAGAATGGGTGAAAACTGTTTACCTGTGTGTGGTTGCTAATTTACAAATAGCTGAGTACAAAGTAATAACAAAAGTGCAGGTCAGATAATGCAGCAACAACTATCATATGTGGGATTTGTTGCAAATGAGAAGCGCCTTTAGGTTTTCGTTTTACTTTAAGACTCGGGAACTGCTCTTCTTTTTTTAATAAGCATTTTTAATAAGTAATTGTGGATTGTCACGTCACTTATACTGACACAAATCTGGAGGAATATACATGCCTTGGAGCTCCTCTCTGCTTTGGTAGGCAGAGACACAGATTCACTGAATCAACTTTTTCTCAATTTCAAATTGGTTTTGATTGCAAAATAAGTATTTTTACCCTTACTTTTACTCTTTGAAGCCTCATGCTGAAGGAGCTGAAGTCACAGTTAAATCTGCGTGGTTATGGAGACATGAGAATTTCTTTCACGGTGGTGGAGCAGAACAGTTTTAGGTATTCTTGGTTTTCTGTCCCTGGAGCTGAGGTCTTTTCCCTGTGGCTTTCTGACAAAAAAATGTAAAGTTAAAGGCAATTCACTCTGTGAAGGCTTCTAGTAGCTCTAATGGACATCTGCACTTCTGAGATGAAAGTGTTGGGTCCTTTCACTCCTCCTTGTCCTGTAATTTTTGGTTTATTACTTTCAGTTCCTGCTATCCTAAACCTGGTTTGTTCCAGTTGAATATCAAAGTAATATAGCAGAAATGAATTATCGATGCATCTGATGAGATAAAGACATCTTAATATGAAGTTTTATTTTAATTGCCTTTTATGGAGCACAAGGGAATTCTAAATAGCCAAATGAGCTTTCTGTAGACATCTGTGATTAGTAAAACTGGCCGTTCCAAGAAAATAATGAACCAGAGAAAACTTGCATTTTGACAATGATATTAATGAAATATAATTTTTCATAATATCTGGTAATGTGCCAAAGTGTTTTAAGTGCTTCAGAATTGATCAACACGTTTGCAGCAGGAAGAAATAATAAACATTTAAGAAGATTAATTTAACTTTCCACTTTTTTTAGAAGCCAAAATACATGTTTAAAAACTGGGAATCCCTTTTAGGGAGATTTGAGGAGTCTGAATCCAGGTGAAATCTGATTAAATTGGGTTCTTGATATAATTCGTATAACCTGATAGGCTCTCACACACCTGAAGTCTCTTCGAAAGTGGAGTATGAAGCAGTTAAGGGACTTTCTCAAGACCTTGCAGCAATGGTGTGTTGAAGCAAGGAATGGATCGTCTTCCCAGGGAAAGTCAGCCTGGTGCTATAACCTCAGTGGTGTCTGCTGACACTGCTGTCTGTGAAAGCAGATCTCTTCCTGATGCTCTCCTGCTCTGAACGGGTGACTCCAAGGACGTGACATGGTCAGATTTAATTTAGGAATCTCTAGCCATGCAATGAACTGAAAAATAGGTACGTTACCTGTGAGATGTGAGAAGATTTCGGAGAAAATTGTACAGCTACAGCTCCCTACCTGGCACAGATTGTAAGGAAAAATTTGCCTTTTAATTATTCATAGGGCAAAATCATCCTTTCAAATGCTCACTTTATCACATGGTATTGAGGGTGACTTTGTGTATGGGTACCTGGTAGGTCCATTTCAAATCTTAAAAACAATGTTTAACAGATTTTATAGATCTCTTTGATTCTTTACCTTTAGGACACATAGTGACTCTTTTTATTTTACTGTTGATATATGGGTATGTACAACTCAAGTTGTCTTTCCAGTCATAACTTCATGAAGCGATTTTTGATATGCAGGGTCATTTAAATACTCCTAGCTGGAAACCTAGAATAGTTGTAATAATTAAAGAAGAAATATGTGGGTTTTTTTCAGTGCTCATGACAGAGCTACCCTTTAGAGAGTACTTGCCTTTTAGGGAAGAAAGACTGCAAAAGCTCGACAGTGGAGCAGACAGACATTGCTTGTTCCGACCTACAAATGATGAGCAATGCTTAAGCTGAAAATCTGTCTGGGAATCAGTCTCTCTTAAAAGGAAATTGTTTTTCTCGCCTGGAGTTACATCTTAGTTTTGTGTCTTTTTCTCTGTGACCCTTTACCCTTCTCAGAACGTGATATCCATGCGCAGCTGCTGTGCTCATACCCTTCCTGCCTTCCCTCCGTCTATGTCCTCTTCAGAGCCAGCACTCCAGAGGAGAGAAATACACAAACCATTTATTCATTCATTCAGCCCTTTCCTGCCTCCTTGTTTGCAAAGTGAGCAGGAAGCTATTTGTGCCTGGTGACTCACCATCAAATTTTTACGAGGGGATTATGCTGAACACCACTGATTCACACACTCCCGGCTTTGTCGGAGGTCAGTGTCTTGGCAGTCATCCCCTTGTAAACACCATGCAAGTACCAAGTTGTTGATCTCAAGAGCTTTAAGTAGTTTCTGCCTTCCATGGTAGCGTCTGCATCTCTTGTTCGGCACAGTTGCCAACGGGGGATGAGGTGACAAATTCTGCCTCTGTCGAGTAGAGAAATTCTCTGACGTTGAGTTGGTGCATGGGTGCCTGCTCGGCAGCAGCCTCCTCCCTTCGTCTTTACTCTGAAGCTTGCAGTGATTTTTACTTTCCCTAACTCAAAGAGCTGTTGAGATGAGCACAGGAAATCTGGTTAGATATTGGTCATGGCCTTGTGCTTTGTAATTCCCCTCTCCTCTTACCACATGGTTGGTTTCTGCCCTTTTATATTGGTTCTCGCATTTTCTGTTGCCTTCCTTCAGAGTGCCAGCCTTTAAGGTCCCCTAGCTTAAGGAGCTATCGGCTCTTTGAAATCGGGAAGATTCCCGTGAATTTAAGATTTAGTCTACCAAATTCCAGAAAGGGATTTGGCATTTACTTGTTTATGTTTCTCTGACACTTTCTGCATCTTTATGGGCACATACAGATGGTGTAGCTGTAGTAAGCTGCATATTCAGTAGCACATAAGGAGGTCCAAGAGACAGTCCTGCAAGCAGTAACACAACTGCCTAATATAAGGATGTCCAGTTAGATCTGGAATTGAAAAGTTTGCTCCATAACTAAGCTTTATTTATTGTGAATTTGTTTTCTGTCTTGTGCCATCTGCATCTTTCTATTCTCCTCTCTCTGGGTGGATCCAATTCAGAAAGGCCAGTGCTAGAACAGGACCATGGATGTTCCCAGTGCCAGCAGACAGAATGGCTGCAAGGCAAAACAGATGAGGACTGAGTGTTTTTAGACCTTTTTTTCCTAGGCATTATTTCACTACTAGTGTCTGTTTCCACTGTCTATTAATCTGAAACTTGTAGAAACCTCACAGCTTTGACACTCATATCTGCATTCTATTTTGGAGAGTTTTCACTGAAAATTGAATGAAAAAACCAAACCAAACCAAAAAAACAACAATGAAACCCCTACTTTGTAAAGAGGATGTTCCTTCATTTTGTATTGTCATGACTTTGTGGTAGCTAATGTTACAAAAACTGATTAACTTGACATTAGAACTGCTGATTCAGGTGAACATATATTTCATTGGAGAGCATATGAGTGATGAGGTTTGCTGATGGTGTAAACTTCTTTGGGATAGCGAGGGAAGCTCTAAAGAGTTGCAGAGGGATTTTAGGAGTTAATACTGTACACAGAAGCCACTACCACATGTGATTTTTGTGAGATGTCTGTAGACTGGGGTAAAGGTGGGATGTGCTTGGGGGTTACTCATGTTACTGCATGGGTGGTTACTTTTGGCCAGTGTTGGAAGGGCCGATCTGATCTCAGTGGAGCCCTGCCTGAAACAGTGCAATGCTCCTACAAGTTTCTAAAAAGCCAATGTGTTTAAAAAACCAGAAAAGCTGTTTCAAGCATGACAAAGAACTAAGGAAAGGAAAAGTGAGAAAGAAAAACAAACGACCCACGCATAAGTTGTACTTGGGAAGAAACAGTTATAATGTGGAGAATTTGTGATGTAGTTCATATTTTATGTGAAATAAAATGTATAAGCTTGTATTTCATTTCTGGAAGTCTTCAAATGTCTCACCTCAGTGGCCTATGCTGTGCTTTATGAAGGAAGATGTCAGTGTCTTTGGGAGAACCAAATGTTTTCAGTTCACTGGGCAGGAAAATCTTTAGTTTGGCTGGATGTACGACGTGAACTTCAGCACAAAATTCCACAGGATGAGGTTAAAATCATACACTTACAATTACGTCTTTTAGAAACTTCTGGAGAATCAAAATCGTTACAAAAGTAATTTGTTTTGCCTGGAAAGAGATGGTCATTAATGTTTGTGAACTTATCACTGTCACCATCTAAAATACAAATACAATTCCCTGTCACCAAAGTGTTTTTTTTTCTTTATCTTTTCACTGAGTTGTGTGAGGTTTGTTGTTTTTTTTTTGTTTGTTTGTTTTGTTTTGTTTTCATTTTCTTCCCTCCACAAGTTATCTTACCTGTAGAAGCCAGTCTCAGAGGTAACCCTAGGGTGGTCATTGTTTTGGCATGTGCTTCTTCATCAGCTTTGTTCAGGACTGTTGAGCATCTCATTGTTTTCTTTAATTAATGGATGATTTGCTTTCAAAGCAGACTTTTTTTAGAAAGAAATGTGCAGTCTTCATCTCCTCTGTCTCTGTTGTATAATTGGTACATTGCTCAGTGAAGTCATTGGTGGAAATAAGAAATCTACCATCTCAAATTAGGATTTTTCTTCTATAGAAGACTCCTTGGGGGTTTTTTGGTAGTTAACAGCCAAATTCTTCTTTCTGAGGTAGCAAATGTATCACTCGGACTCATTTTACTAATTTTAAAATTTGCCACTAAACTGGAATTTTGTTGCAATGGGTGTTTTCTGAATACCTAAAAGATATATAGGAAATTCAGATGTGTAAAAAATTCAAATTATTTACAGTGGAGAACAGTGTTAAATTTGATGCCCTTCCTCTATATGATCTCATTTTTGCATTATGAATGTACTGTATGGAATGCTATAGTATTTGATATCTTGATTTCTTGTAGCTTAAGTGATTGATGAAACAAATTGCAAAATGAATGGACACAAAGTTCAATAGGCTGAGAAGAATGTCCGGGAAAATCATGTTCTTCCTATTAAGAAAAACAACAGCGCTAGTTGTTGCTAATGAAAAAAATCTAATGCTAATGAAAATGAAGCACTTAAGGCATTCTTAGTTATGAGATTTTAATTTTTTTACAAGAGTTCTACTCTTTTTTAAAGGCAAAAATAATGAAATACAAATCTAAATTAAAAAAACATATTCCCCCGTTCTCCCTTATAACTTATTTATTGGAAACAAACACACTAATTTCTTTTGAGAGTGTTCAACACTCAGGCTAGTTTGTTTGTTTGTTTGTTTTTTCAAAATCCTCTAATAATTTAAAAAATCTTAAAACTGTTTTAAAAAAAAAAATAACTATTTACATGTCATCTGGTTTAAAAAAAAGAGAGAGAGAGAGAATAAATATGACATACAAAAGAAATAAATAAAACAGTTTCTACTATTCCACCAGGGTAAAACAATCATAGCTGCTTCCCCCCCCACCCTTACCTCCCAGGCTTCTACACTTACCTTTTTGATACCAGTTGCAATACAGGATCACAGTTTTGTACTCTTGTAGGATTTGTAAAGAACACAATTATCCTGTTACTTTCTGTAAAGCATAGTTATAAAGTGACATGGTTCTTTCGGCAGTATAAGACAACAATCGTGAATAATAAGGGCTGAAGTTGTGACTGCAGAAGAGTATTGGGTTTTAATGAAAGTGTCTTTCTCTGTTGGTGTTCTATTGAATTACTCTAATTGTTTTATTATGGGATTTTGAGATAAAATGTAGAAAAAGAATGGTAACCTGTCTTTTTAGCCTTCACCAGCCTTGAAATCATTCTTCTCTCCAATGATTTAATAGTTAAGTGGCAGCAAGGGTTGGATGTTTTTACTCTTCTCCTTCAATAGTCACCTACGGCAGAGGGCAGAGGGACAAGCAGAACTGTATCCATGAATTCTTATTGCACTGAATAGCGGTCCTGACCGGTCAAGGAAATAAAGTCAGTATTTGGGCTCAGGTGTTTCTTCAAAGTATAGATTTGCAATGAATAAAACATTCTTTTTCAGGATTTGAAAGCAGAAAATGTCCATTAGTTAATCAATTAATTGGTTGAATTAGCAAAGTTATAATCCACTGAGAAGAGAGGTTGAGGTTTTATTTTGGCAATGCAAGTATTGCTGTCTTTCAAGCGCAAACATTTGTACCTGCATCATCTACAGAAAAGGCTTGTCATAAAGAGAAGTTTCAAAGGGAGGTGTTCAGCTGAAGCCTGTCAAGACTGAAAACTAGGATTTCTCCTTCCATTTGTGTTTCTAATTCCTGTTCTAATGAAACGAAACAAGAATGGTGTGGTTCTTCAGACATGTACCTAAAGTTCATTAAATTATCCTTCCATATATAGCATGTTCTTGCTTGCCCTTTGGAAGCTTTTTTAATATCTGTAAGTTAGCCTTTAGGTCATAGCTTTTATAGGTTTAGCATAACCCTTTAATCTCTATTTAATGATTTTTGCATGTAATGTATTCTTGTAATTATTACTAATAAAGCTACCACATAGCAAAGTACAGTGCATTCTTGTACTATCAGAATTCTTTATCTTATTTGTTTATATCTTATTAGCAGAAATAATACTGCCTATCTCTTCTTATTTCCCCCCAAAAAAGATCTTCCTAGGCACTGTAATAGCACAGAGCAGGAGTAATGTAGAAAAAGAATATTAAGATTTGGCTAACAACATCTTGGTCAGGGAAACACTGTCAATTTTGAGGGAAAAGATTGCTGATTTTTTTGTTGTTGTTGTTTGCTTGGGGTTGTTACAACAAAAATTATGCTAAAAGAGTAATAAAATAGGTTTTTAAACATTGTGTTTTATCACCCATATGAAAATATGTAATATAACTTGATTATCTGGGGTTTTTATAATACACATTTAGGCCTCAATAACAGAAGACATCTGCTGAACTAATTTACACAGCAATTTAAAGAGCTACGTATATTATGAACCGATGGATATTCTCTGTTACCTCAAAGCCTTTTGAACTTCGTACATCTTATTCATTGTAGCAGAATTACTTGTTCCTTAGTGATTTTGTTATATGGTATTTTCACAGAAAAATAAATGTAATTAAACTTTCTAACTTTACTTTTGTCCCATCTCTTGTGATTTTTCTCCTACTTTCTAGATGCTACATCCATTACAGTTCTCCTAACAATGACAAGAAAATTTGTTGACTATACCTTCTATATCTCCATTATTTTTTTGGCCCCTCAGAGGAAAGCGCACTGACAAATGGGCCAGCTGGCTCCCTTCTCCAAGAGACAAAGAATGATTTTCCTGGTTCCTACATTCCCAGATTTCAGGCTTTAAACTTCCTTCTCTCCAAAACTGCTGCTTTAAACAGTCAGGCTGTGAATTGCCTAAAGGACCACTAGCAAGTCTTAGGGTAAAGCAACACTTAAAATGTTCAGTAACTCATCCATGTACAAGGTAGGTGAGGTCCAGTACTGACACTTTTCAACTTCTTCCCAATGGATTTTTAAAACTTTTTTCCTCCTGTCTTGCACTGCCTCTGTTGTTTTCTGTTCAGATGATGTAGGTAAGTTATTTTTCATTCTGAAGTGCAACTATTTTTGATTGGAAGTGGCAGGAAGGAGTTAGCACCTCATTCCTGCATCCATAGAAGAAAATGTGCAAGATCTGGGGCAGTGGGGGAGGTCTTTAGAACAACAGAGTACTTGGCCATAAGGGAGTCACAACTAATGAAGACTAGACAATCATAGAACCATTAAGGTTGGAAAAGACCTCTAAGATCATAAAGTCCAACCCTCAAACCAATACCACCATGCCCACTAGACCATGTCCCAAAGCGCCACTTCTGTGTGTTTTTTGAACACCTCCAGGGATGATGACTCCTCCACTTCCCTGGGCAGCCCTTTCCAATGCTTGATTGATCTTTCAGTAAAAAAAAATTTTCACAGTATCCTATCTAAACTTTCCCTGGCATGACTTGAGGCCCTTTCCTTTCATCTTATTGCTTGTTACTTGGGAGAAGAGACCAACCCCCACTGTGCTACCCCCTCCTGTCAGGTAGTTGTAGAGAGCAGTAAGGTCTCCCCTCAGCCTCATCTTCTCCAGGCTGAACTCCCCCAGTTCCCTCAACCGTTCCTCATAATTCTTGTTCTCCAGACCTCTCACCAGCTTTGTAACCCTTATATGGTCATGCTTCAACCCCTCAATGCCCTTCTTGTACTGAGGGGCCCAAAACTGGACACAGGATTTGAGATGTGGTTTCTCCAACTACAAAAGTTGCCAGGTGAAGACAACTAATGCAATTAATATGAAGGCCATGAATGGAAAGACAGTTGAACAGTTTTATTTTTAAGGTCATGCTAACTTCAGTCTGTGCACTGCATAATGGTTAATTACTGACTGCTTAAATAACCTCATATAGTGAGACTTCATCCTGTAAGCCACTGACTACTTTCTTTCCCCCCACATCTTAGATTTTATTTTTGCTCCTATGAAACCTGAATTGTTTTCATATTTTTTAATCCACATTAGTGTGTATGGTTGGAATTTCCTGCACCAAATTGGGTGTCCTACAAACCAGTGTAAAGGACGATGAATGACCCTTCTGAGGAGGTTAAAACCAGTCTGTCATCTCCTCACTTCTGGGTCCAAGTCCACATTGCTGGTGTTGATGTGCATTGAGGAGAAGGTGTCATGAAGCTGTTCCAACTTCATTTCTCCTAGGCAGGTTCTATTACAATATAATATAGTTGGTATTTCAAGCTTTATTTATTTTTTCCACAAGTGATGATATGGCTGGCATATTTACAGATTTATTGTTAATTAACACCAGTTTATTAAAAGATTATTTCTGGAAGTCATGTGCTGAGTACAACTGTGTTGCTGCTGTGTGTTGAGGGTAACCAAGACGAAGGAAACCACGGTCTGCTCCCGAGCTCCATCCACAATCAGTCCTGGATAAGGGTTTCTTTCCTGAATAAAGAGTCATATTCTTTTCATAATTGTTTTTTTTTAATGAACCATTATTGCTAGGTGGTAGAATATCTGCTCAAACCATCAATTCTGAATGTATTCATTGCCCTGCTGCTTTGTCCATTTCTCACACAGACAAAAGGTAATGGAATAAGAGTATAGAAAGAGTTGGGTTTGGTTTTAACTGTTATGAAGCACAACAGGCTGCACAGGAACTTCTGTAGTTCCCTACGATATTAATTTGTTCATAATATGAAAAATATGAAGATACAAAAACTCGCTTTGCCAAGCAGTATGAGTGGCTGTTCACAGAATGTACATGTGTTGAGTATTTTCACATGGGACATCTCCTTTCTGTTGCTGCAAGTGGAAGAGCATGATTGACAAGGGAAGTTCATGGACTGGTTTAGGAGGAAAGTGTTTTTCAAATTACACATAAGAAGTGATATTCGGAATGCGTTGATATAAAGTGATTTGTTGGTTCCTCTGTTTTGTTCCCTTACAGCAGCAAAATGGGTATTTTTCCCACAAAGAGCTTAAAGATGTGCCAACAAATAGTGACATAGCATTGTTGAGACTTCATGCAGATCTGAAGTAAATAGCCTGAATGAATACCATGGTTTGAATGGGAAATTAATTCTAAGAATTACTCAACAGAAATAATTAGATACCACTAGTGACTATTTGGAGTCTACCTAAAATTTCAAACCAAATTGACACTGTTTTTTGTTACTAAACTTTATTTTAAAATAAATTACAATAAAATAATAAATAGCTTTATATACATCACCGTGTTGAAGTGTTCAGGCTAAAAACTTTAAATTCATTGAAAACACTGAATGAGAATGTAGTAAGGTGGAGGATCATTATGGAGGAAAAAATCAAAGAAAGATACAAGAGAAATGTAAATTATGTTTCACTGTTTCACTTGCTGTACTACAAGCAGTAGTTCAGAGATCACAGGTGGATAGAATAGTCCTTCCTTCCAGAGACTGAAAGCCTATTTTTGGAAAAGTTAGTATCAGCCAATTCTTTGTGATTTTTTTTTTATTTTTAGCAATGCATGCTACTGGATGCACTTTTAATTAACTGTGCTCCAAAACCAGCTGCTTTACATTTATTTTTTGGACATGTTTTTATTTTTGGAAAATAGCATTTTAATGGAAAATCATATTCTTTGGTCTCACAGTAGTAGATTTTTTTGCTGTCGATGTAAGCTGAATTGATTACACTTGGAAAATAGGTCAGTGGCTAGTAGAGTTTGTAAAAGGACTAGAAAGCACTTTATCAGTACTCAGACATTGTGGTTATAAGGTCTCACTGTTAAAACAAACCTGAGAGTTTAATCAATAATATACTACTCTACAGTTTTTAAATATTGCATATTCATATATTAAACAAAATTTGATTAAAGCAACAGCTACAGTAGTTACCGGGGGTCAAAATGGTTGGTCACTTGGATGTGATCCAGTTTTGTTCATTATAAGGGGATAAATGCATCCAGTTTCTTTTCCTGCTGTAAACAATTAATACATTGTCATTCTTCAGCGTGTTATAATAATTAAATGGCATTTAGCATTTAACGTGCAGTTGATGCAAATCTTAGCATACGAAATCCTAATGAGAGGTTTTCATTTATGTATTATATATATTTGTAAATAAAGAAAATACATTCAAACTGAAAGCTTTTTAGTACTTGTATGCATTTACACCGTGCTGCTTTGCAGGGATTTTGTGTTTTGTTTTCATTATGTTATACCAGGTAGTAACCATGGGTTTGACTAATTTAAAAAAAAAAAAGGGTGAAGGACAAGAATTATGCTTAGAATTAGAGGTAGAGATACACAAAGTGTTCTCCTCTGTGATATGCTTTGATGAGTGAAAATGAATGTATCCAGCCCCCAAATATGTACTTTGAAATGACAAGTTAGATTATGATAAAGAACAATGCTTGCAAACTACTTCTGTCCATAATGTTTACTTCCTTCAAAGCAACTTTTCTAATTAATGAAATCAATTGCCGTTTCATGTTCCATCTGGATGCTGATAGAGCTGCACAGGACACTTGTGAAATTGCCCTTTTTTAGAAGGGCCTTTGTGAGGATGGCAGTGAGACAGACTTATACAGTCTAAAACTGTCTCCACATTTCTGAGAAGTGAATCAAGGAAAAATTTTTACTTCATCCTTGAAGATCATCTGAGTTTTTTTGTATTCTACTGCCTTTGTATTCTACTAAACTCCTGTTATCCACCTGTGCTGCTTCAGTGCTGAGAACAGATCAAGACTCTAGCTGCAATGAGCAGATTTCTAGTTTGAATTTCAGGTGTTTTGTTACTGCTTACTGCAGTGTTACTGCTTTCACTAATATTTATTAGCTTCCTTAAAAAGGCTCTACATTGTGAATACTGCCTTATTTGTTTTTATGCATAGTAAAAAAAAAAAATCCTTGCAAGGTTTCTTTTTCTTTCCTATTCTCAAAGCATTTGAAAACCACAAGGTCTTTTTATGGCTTATAACTTTATAGGAAGTCAAAATTCCCCAGGAAGGCAAAAATTTGTATTGTTTGTCTCTGTAGTTCTTTAAGGGTGAAGGAGGTCAGCAGAATGGATAACTACCATTCCCAGTTTCTGAAGTTGGTCACTAAAGCATCCTTAAGAGCAGCTGGGGAATGTTGTCCCACAGGAAAAAGCCCTCAAGTGTATGATTAAAGAGTGGCCAGGGGCTTCCATTAAAATGTTTCAGTAACTTTGCACTTCCCAGTATTAAGTCGATTCTCTCACATTTGAGACTCAGTGATTGGCTATCTGTACGTAATTAGTCCACTGACGTATAAAATAGAGTGCATTTGCTTTAAATGTAAGTTTACCTCAAGTTGTGTCAGTTGAATTATTTAAATAAAGGTGTAGTTATTCAGAAATTATAATGTGTCTGCAGCAGTTTTCTGGACAGGCCCTGTTTGTTGTTGGCTTTCTAGATCCTACAGTTCCTCACACAGCAAAGAAGAATATGCAAAATTGTGAAAGTTTGGGGGAAGGTAGTGCTTTAGTGGAAGGGGAGCATGTGCTGATATAAAAAGCACAATGAAGTCTAAGCCTGTTCAAGGAGCAATTTAGGGTAAATCTAGTTCTCTACTTGTGCACCTTGCTGTCTTGGCAGGGCCAGGCTGATGCCCATTTGTAAGTTCACAGCTGAAAATTATGAAAAGAAAGTCAATTGAGTAAAAGAACAAATAGATTGTGTTGTCTAAATAAGTTATGGGAAGGGCTTGTCATAAAGTTATTGCTTCTTGCAGACTATGAGGCAAACAAAGAATATCCTGTAAAAGACCCCAAATCACCATATCAATTTTGTTCCACAGTTTTCACATTTTATTTGAATTTAATTTTGTTTTTAGAAAGTCTTAAATTTTTTACAAGTTTTTAGTGCATAATACATGGACATAGCAAAGCTGTGAACTTGTAATACTGGGTTAAAATGTATTCATATAAATACTGTCTTCACCAATACCATACTTCCCAAAACAAGGGACCAGTTTGCTGTGCATTTCAGTAGTAGCAATGGCAGGTTGAAAATAGGTAATTTTGTCCTTTGGATGAGCATTAGAAAATAAGTACAAATAAGTATTTAGAAGAATACACGCATCAAAAACTATTGTATGTGAGTGAATGCCTTTTCCTAAGTGTATTTGTTTTGACGTTCATGAGGATCTCCACCATAATAAAATATCCTCATGTTTTGGACAATTAAGAATTTATTTGCCTTGTGAAATAAATCTGGATAAGAGTTGGTTATAGTAAATTTGTGTGATAACATTTTCTGACCATGCAGTTTTCATAAATTTACATATCACTTTGCTGAGCCTGTAATTCAACGTTTCTAATGTTTTTTTAGAGGAAAAAGGTAGAGCAGAAAGGTTAAATGTTTGGAAGGGTCATGTAGCTGCCCTTAAGCTATTAACAGAATTTAGATGTAGAATTTCAGTAGAAGGGGGCAATAGAAAAGTGTGATTGATGCAGACAAAAATAGTCTGTGGAAAACAGTCAGAAAATTGTAGTAGTTTTACCAAAGCTTTTCTCATTAAAGGTGAAAAGAAAATCAGTTCTCTAGCTTTTGAGATCTGTGCAGTTTTATGGAAAATGTAAAAAAAGAGAGATCTTTGAAATCTCATCCTGTATCTGATGAGAAACATGTATTTTGAATCCTCTTCACTTTCCAAAATGTTCCATGAAAGAGGAATCACCGTGCTGGGGTCATGCTTTCACTGTGGTCTTCTTCACTTCCTTTTAACCTAAGATTTGACAATAATTATAACTGAAATAAAAAACCTCTTTTGAGAGGAAATATTTAAATATGAAACTATTGAAATGAAGTGCTTCAAGAGTGGTAGAACTCTCCCATACCTCTTTGCTTTGAGCAAAAACAAACAAACAAAAAAAGACCAAACAAACCCAAATTTGTCAGGTTGTCGGTTTGAGCTAGTGTTTCTGTTTAAGTGGCTGCACTTTCTAGGAATTTGGAGGATCCATGAAATAACAGTTCTGTAAAATATCTGTTTTGGTTTTTTTTCAAGAAGTTCTACTAAGGATTTATTGGGAGAAAACAAGTTTGCTGAAAAATGCTTTGTAGTTTATTTTGGCGTGTGGATTTTGTACTCTGGTGGAAAGTGCACTGTAAAGTCCTGCATAAAAGAAACGAAAATAAAATAGCACTTGAAAATGCTGTTTTGAGTAAAATGTTGATGCATAAAACCATCATCATTGAACAACCATGAATAAAAGAGATGAATCCTGAAAAGTCAACTGAAAGCCAAAAAAACTGCAGAAGGAACTGCAAATGAAGTATCTGAGCAAAATGCACTGCAGTGGCTGTGAGAAATCCTCTTGCTGGATGGCGGTGGCATGCAACAGGCTCTTTCCTAACTGTCCTTTTAAAAGTACGCTTTAAAGAGCAGTGAAGTTGTATTTTAAATAGGAAATACTCAGTTTTCACTATTTCAATGTCTGATTATCTTTTGTGTGTTTTGTCTTTTTGGTTTTTTTGGTTGTTTTTTCTTAAGGTCTTGATGGTTATGGCAAAATCTTTCAGCAGCGTGTGGTATAATGGGCTGCCGGTTGGATGATTTCCAGTCATCTGAAACATGACACATACTTCTCCTTTTCCTCGTCCATGGTAAGTTTTGCTCCTGTACATAGCTTCTAAATACTTCAGAGGAGGAACACAAAGTTTGCAGTATCCTGCATTGGATGCTGTTCCCATTGTTTTCATATGGACTAGCTGGAGTTACTCAGTTACTGAATATATCAAAAATTTATTTTTCTTAAGCTGTTTGAAGATGTTTTAAAAACTTAACTTCAAAAAAATAACAGTACAAATTTTTTCTCTCTTTTGGCTGATTTTAGAGCTGTGCAAAGATGCTGATACACAGCTTGAAATGTTATCTTTCCCTTCAGCTTTAAAGCATCTTTACCTCCCTGTGGATTGCCTTACTTCAAATTAGATTCCAGCCAAATGTTCTTTTTGGTATGACACATAACACAACGTATGTAAGGACAAAATAACTATAGCTGTGTTACAAATATAATTCAAAAAACAGGGAAAACAATAAACTAGAGAAAATATTTAGAAATTTTTAGTTTTAGTTTTGCACTGCTTCTATGTTTTGGGCCTACAATTAATCTGATTATAGTATCTGCGAGCAATGTTAAGTATTGTATAAACAATAATATTAAAAGCAAGGCTTCTCATAGTATATCTGAACTATCACTTCTGATTTACAGTGTCCAGGCGTGCAATAATGAGATCCAAACCCCTGGTTGTTAATTTGGCTAAAGGCATGGACAAACCAAATTTGGATATCAAAATGTTCCACTGACTGCTCTTTAACACACCAGAAATAGCAGCCCCGTCTCTGTCCAAATTTCAGGTTAAGCATTTAAGGTTAAAATCCCTTGTCTTGTTCTTTTCCTTTTTAAGGGATTTGACATGGCTCTTATGCCAAAGTTTATTTGTGATTTTTCTGAAATAGTTGCTTAACCATTTTTGAAATGTTTGTAAATGTTTGTTACCTTAAGTTTGTGCCTAGGGTTCAAGTTTGAAAAGATACGATGTGCCAACATGAAAGGTATCTTCCCTTTTCTATTCCTGTTCCAGATTTCAGAGGTATGCTGAAATAGTGAAAAAATCAGAGAGGCAAGTATTGAGGATAGAAAAGGCAAATTAATGGCGTTACTCAGAGCCATTCTTATGATATGTTAAGTGCTGTAGTGAACTGACAGAGGCAGTAGAGTTTCCAGAGTTGTGTTTGGACTTGATAATGGAAAGATGTATTTAAATATCCCATGGAAATGTATAGAGATATTTACCAGCAAAACTGGTTACTATTATTTTTGGTGGAAGTAGGTATTTATGCAGTGAATCAACCAGATACCTAGCACATGTCCCACATGTCTGGAGGGCATCCCCTGCCTGCCTCTCTGTTACCGATTTCAGCTGGTTTTGCATTTTGGATGATGTCTCCTGGGTACCATACCCCTCTGAAACTGGGGAACTAGATAAATAGCAAAGAAAACATCACCTCACTTGTTTCCACTGGCAAAAGGGCAAAAGGAAAAAAAAATTATATTGTTTGATGGGTTATTTAGCACCTGTTGATTCTGTGAGGCAGCTGACTGTGTATTCACTGAGTTCTGCATTGTTCCCTAACCAGGCTTTTTTTTTCCCAAGTTAGCTGATTTGCTTCAAAGACTTGACTTTTTTCTTTTGTCCTCTTCCTTATCAGAAATATGCCATGCATTTCTGAACACAGTTTTACATCCCTAATGTGCACTGATTCATGATGAATTAAGGGCTTTGTGACAGGTCTGGTGGAAGGACTAACTTCTTTAAGCAGAAAAGGATGTCTATTCCATGTATGTAAACACTGCAGGGTTTTTCTTCCTTTTTCAGAGATGTACTACACCATATTTTACTGTATTTATTCTGTGTCCACCAGAATGAGAACAGAATCCAGCCCACAGTGTTTCTTATGTGACCAAACTTTAAAAAAATAAAATAAAATAAAATAAAAT
>NW_010199646.1:0-2389 GCF_000695765.1 Mesitornis unicolor
ATATATTTTATATAATATATAAAATAGAGTGGAAAATTGCAGACAGAATAACATGCGAAATACACGAAAGCATGGACCAACCCACCAAGAGGAGGATTAATTTTATCGCATACCTGTTCTGTTATCTTGTATTTTTGCAGAGATCAAAAGAAAGGAAATTTTAAGGTAGAAAGAGCAAGCAACTTTACTGCACATAGAGCAGCACAGCAAAAAGCACTGGAGGTGGCCATTAGGAAATGCAGACTGTCAAAGGCAAATGTCTGAATTGTCACTGAAAGAGGAGTCAACATTTCCACAGCGCACATGGGATAATGGTGAGAGTGGGAACAGATCGCAAAAAAGTGCAGTAGTCTGTGCTTGGCAGAAGGAAAGCAACGGAAGTGAGAGATTAAGAGCAAACGGAAGGCCCATCTCAAGGGAAATTCTGAACTTCAAGAAATTTTTTAAAAAATTTAACCAGTCTGGAAGAAAGCCAAGGTGTCAGAACTCTTTTCTGAATGACAACAGAAAAGCTGAAATTTCTTTTTACTTGCAAACAATACAATATACCTTAAAACAAAAAAAACCAAACTAGAATAAAAATTAAAAGAGTCTACCTCAACATGAGACATTCCAGTACTACACATGTGAAATAATAAAGTAAATATCATACTTCTCTGTTGGAGATTAAAAGTCAAAACGTTTCCTAAAACACTGACAAAGAGATATCATCGATTTTTCCTTCTCTTTTTTAAAACTTTCTTTAGAAATGAGTACTTTCCCTTGAACACCGGGAGCTAAGTGGTACTAGAAGGTCAGGGTAGAACTGGAGAGATGACCTCCTGCCAGCGGTGCAGGCAGATGGGCACTGAAATGTGAAGTCAGTGCGAAGAGGGAACACTGGAAAAGTCAGAGAACCCAGGAAAGTCGATACTTTAAAAACTTCTATTGATTGACTCCAAAAATTCCAAACCAGTTTTGAAGCACAGAATTATTTCCCACTTTACGTGACCAACCAGGCATCCAGTAACAACAAGAGGTGCAAATTCATGATAAATTCCAACTTTCAAGTTATAAACAGGAGCATGATTCATACTTTTCCTGGCTTTGAAAATGTTTACAACAATATATTTTTTTTTGTACCTCTACACCCAGATCTTGCTATGATTAGACTTGGGATACAACTGGACATGAAAGATAATCATCTGATTCATCAAACACTCTTGACAGCTTTCATGACAGGAAGCATGGTTCACGTTGGCAGTTTTAAGCCAAACTTTGCTACTTACCCAAAGTAACATAAATTTAAACTAACTGTTGGGTTTCTCAGCTTAAAAATTCCTAACTTTCAGGCACACGTCCTGCACAATGTATCGCAGAACTACATTTTCTCCTTTCATACAGTACACATTAATTTTTACATCCATAAAATCAAAAAGGGTTATAAGCTCTTAAAGCTTCCCACTGGATAAACATTCCCAACCTATTTTGTTCCGTATACATTTTTGTATGACAGCTCTTCTGCACATTTGTGTCTGCCCTACGTAGCAGCAATGAGCATGGCCCAAGCAGAGCCCACAGCCATCGCTCCCTGCATCCCACCCAGGGCCCCTGCACTCCCTGTCCCGGATCAAGAAATACGGCAACAAAGCCTAAAGCCCTGTTGGGCTTGGCAAAACATACACGGCAGAGAGAGTTCTTCAACAAGGTGGAAATACTGCTTAGAGATTTTAAAAATAAGAATAATTAAAAAATCAAATAACTCTGCAGCATTAGCCACGATGCTGTTCAGTCCTCAAAGGTGAGACAGCTCCTCTCATTCTAGATTTGTCACATCAACATTTATATAATTCGGTTAAGTACTCGATACCTTAAGTCCACCAAACCTTATGAGCAATAGGAATAGGAAATCTGAAATAAATACATTAAACCACCTGCACCATACTGCAGAGTTGTCTGCACACAGAGCCAGCAGGAAGGCCACAAGAAATGACCCTGCTGCAGAGTGAGGACAGACCTGGGTCCTGCACCCTGCCCGCAAGGTAAAGCTGGTTTTAGCCGCCAGAGGAACGCTGCGGGAGCGAAACAGCGAGCAAAACTCTATGGAGTACGTAATGCAGCTTGCATAACATTTTTCAACTCCCAGCTGGTAGTTATTTTAGGGAATCTGAGAGTTCAGAAAGGTACCAGACTGTGTTTTAACGGCTGTAATTAACATAACTCACAGTTCTGGTCTGCGCTTTCTAATGTTCACATGTATGATTCAATTCTAGCTGCAGTCAGGCCTTCTACATTTCATCTGTTTCTAAGCATTAGCAGAGCCCTCTATTGCTACACTGCTGGGCTAGGCTTGGCCAGGGCCAGATACTGTGGTTAGCTAGTCTTATACATCCATTTATCTAATGGCTAA
>NW_010199646.1:2414-51844 GCF_000695765.1 Mesitornis unicolor
CTGCTCTAAAGAAGGCCAGGAGAATTATTCTAATGATCAGCCCAAAGAAGAACAGCAACACACGTTGGGAAATTCAAACAGCACACAAAATGGAGAGAAAAATATAAACTCTGCATACATGAGGCCCCCACTGGCAAAATATATAGAATGTTCTTAAGTTGACAGTTTTATAACTCTAAATGGTTTCGCAAATGAAACCCAAACAAAAGCAAAGTTGTACTCTAAATCACTCAGCAATTGCTGCTTAGAAAAACCAGCAACCACTAACTCCAGCAAACAAAAAGAGTTGCTTTAAGTAAGCTTAATGAATGGAAAAAATGTCAGGATTTTTGTTGTTGTTCTTTCAGCTTTATTTTTCTGTATTCCTGAATCTATACACATAATGATTCAGTTCACCCTGACAAATGTTGTATAACCAACTATCAATCACATCAACTTTTTATATGTTGAGAGAAGTCAGATACCAAGTGATAAAATGAGTTCAGGCAGAGGGCATATGTTAAGCAGCTGTGAGTCCATTTAAGCTGTCTACATGCCTAAAAGCTTAATGTCATTACACAGAGCTCTGATTTCTTCCTTTCCCGCCTTGCACTACAATATCCACATTATATATAATAGAAATTATTAACTTACTGGAAGAAATATAGTCACACAGTGACTGCAGCAGTACAAACAATATGCTTATAAATTAGATGTAGTATATTTTACCTACAGTGAAAGATTACACAACCAAATACTTCTGTTTGGCTCTAAAGAAAGCTTTACTTATGAAGAAAAGAATCTCAGGTAATACTTTCAGGAACAATTTAAACCCACATAAGTTAGCACTGCTGCCAAAAGACACACTCTCCACTTTCTCCCACCTCTCCCGTGGGTTGGCACAAGTGTTCATACAGTCCTGTAAACTCAGCTGCGTTAAAATTACCTCTGTGTCCCCTCCAAAGGTTACTTCAAAACCAAATCAGTTCCTTAATTCGATTCACTGTGAATTATTTCTGCCAGCAAAGAGAGGAGGTGACAGAAAGGCAGAAGCAAGTGGCTCTGCAGCTTGTGGGATCTCATTTTTTGCAGCCACTGGCTGAAGACACCATTCCTTAAAATACATATAAGTGTAAAATACGTAATGTAATAAATGTAAGTGTAAAAAACACCATGTTGCTATGTGTTTCCTACCTTTTAAGTAAAGGGATGATGAACTTCAGCTTGCCAACTCTCAAATTATCCTAGCTCTTTTGGCATTTGCTGCTTTTTAAGAGCGCCATGCAGCACACAGTTTTGGGCTCTCAATGATTTCCCTCTAATTTCAAAATGACAGCAGAGGCCTAGTAAATGCAGAAAACATAATTTTTGCTTCCAAGGGCCTGAACTCAGGCTACGTCAGTCACCAAGAATCTGATTCTGCTGTTAAGACTGGTGACCACATTTCCAGCGACCTCGGTCAGAGGCTGCAAAGCACTGGGCAAAGGAGGCAGCAGGGAGCGGGAGATGTTTGAGTAAAAAGGAACAAGAAACTGAGAGGAGTCAGGAGAATTAATGCTTATATGCAGGGGGGAATGGAAGGAGAACTGAAAGTACAAAGAGCAGGGGTATCTATCTGGTAAGAGCACAGGACACTGCAGGGCAGGGATGGGGTAATGTCCCTGCAGAACAGATTGGGTAACACTAGGAGCAAAAAAGGTTGAGGGATGTGCTAAATCGCGTGAAATACCACAAAGGGAGCGTGCAACGGAAGAAAGGGAAGCGAAGGCAAAAGTAAACCCATGAGAACAGTGGAGGATGTAAAACCCATGAGCACATAAATAGAATGCCTAGAATAGCTGTGCTTCTACGTTTAGAGAGGTGGTCAAGAGTAAAAATGGCCTCTCCCCAAACACAGCACAGGGCAGGGCAGGTAAACGCAAACACCTCCCCATGGAGAACAGGCATTGCTCAGATATGGATGCTTCACCTTGTGTAGAGAATCTGTGAACATCACCCAGCAGGGAGCTACTATTTCTCAAAGTTAAGCAAACAACAAGGAGGTGGTGTTCTTAAATGTATGATTTCCCATTTGTGATTTAACCCAAGACTAGCAATACTGCATCATTTATATTTTTATCATTCAAATCAGGCAAGAATCAGTCAATCGGGAATCCAAGAAAACCGTTTATCTTCTGCACTGAGGGTGATCATTTGGGATCGGACTATGACAACATGGACCAAATACCTTCATAAGAACAACATTTTGAAAGAGCTGTTTTTCTTGCAGACACAAACACGTAAATTAAAAAACCCTCAAAACTTCAATAGGTAACCAGTACAACAATTTATGGATTTTTATAGCATACAGAACTCACATTTTCACAATACTGAAAGCATTAGTATAAAGGAGAAGTCCCTCTCTGTTCTTCATCCTCTTTGGTGAGCTATTTGTTAAATTATTTTCTCCCTTCAGATGATGCTCTCTAGCTGCTGGAGCTGTTATTCTCTGAAGTGCAGTGTTGAACTGTTCAGCACAGGCACTGACCTCCTGCCCATCACAAACTGAAGCAGAGCCAGGAAGCAAACAGCCAGGGCAAGACTGACTCTAATCAGAGCTGTCGGCTTTTCCAGCCTTTTGAAGTTACAACTGCAGTGATTGGGTGCTGGTTCGCTTCCTGCATTTTAGAATGAGCAAGAAAATCCCCTTCACTTACCACCTCCCGATCCGTGGTCAATAAGCACATCGGAGGCAATTTTTTGCTTTTGTTGCAAAAATTCATGGTTTGGCTTGCTAATTCTGGGGTGGGTAATGGTAGCAGCCAATTACTAAACTCCTCCAGTATTTTAACAGATGACGACTCAGTTCAAAATAGAATTTCACTTTTATTATTAAGCTAATTAAATTTAAAAAATGCTACAATCCAATAATAACCCGTACCCATAACTTTATTACAGTATCTTATCTAATAAAGAAAATAAATTCTTTTCACATACTGTAAAAAAACAAATATAAGACAAGATGTGGTCAATGCAGTGAAAGGCAGAGGAGAACACCACGTGTTGCCATGCTCTTGTATTTCCTCTTGGAGTTGCACCGTGTCTGAAGACATCATTCAGTTCAGCAATTGCTCCAAGCAAGCTGCAGTACTCTGCTAAACGTTGAACTCTAGAAACCCTTTAAAAAGGGTCACAATTATGTAAACAGAACATACAATAATTGCTGAAGTCTGTAACCTCACAGCAGATACACTGCTGTAAAACCAGCGTTACACAGCAGAGGAATCGCAAGCACCAATAGAGAATCTGAAATGTTATCGCAGAAACTTTAATTTTATCTACCTATAACTCTCAGTCATAGGAAGCAAATGTATTTTATATGCCTATGTTTCCGAGTACAACTATGTTGTCACTTACTTAGTAGGAAATGTTACATTTATACTGAGAAAAAGGAATTTATGGCTTCTAATTCAAGAACAGGAAGAGGAATGGTACCTAACCCAGCTCAAATACACACCAGCAGCTTGAGACATGGCCATTGAGATAGAGGGGATCAGACATCTGTTTAATTCCAATGAAGGGAGAATTTCCACCTGGGGCTGGTTTTACTTAGCATCAGGACAGAAAACTGCTCTGCCTTCTGAACCCACCCCCTTAGAAATGTGTTTATCACAAAGCTAAACTGATGTCCAACTATCAAGTGGGGTTTTTCACCAAAAAATATAGCGAGTATAGAAGTAATGCAGCAAATCAGTAGAAGGAATAACTTCATTTGACACACTGTTGCGCGCTTCTCATAACTAAAAGAGTAAAAGAAAATGAGTAACTTACAGTTTCTTGTTTTGTGCAGAACTTTATAAAAAATAACAAATCGGTATAGAAGGTAGCTTAGTAATTCAACTTTTCTGTAAAATTGCTCCATCTTACAACTGTTTTCTCATTTAAATGTTATATATAGGCATATGAAACTGATTTCACCCAATACGAACCAATTAACAACCTGATTTTAACTATTACTTATATTTCCAGTTCCTTCAGAAAAGAAATTCACATTAACAGCATTAAGGAGCACGGCAAATTGACTGGGCTTTCCCTAGTGAAAGAACTAGAATTTAAGCATAGAAGTGCATTAATTTAACGTGAATGCACACAACAGTAAGAATTATCCAAGCTGTAAAAAAGTTTGACTAATTTTCATCAGAAAGGTTTTTTGTTTTGACCAAAGTATTTGGGGTCATTGGCACAGAAGTAACAACACTGAAAATGCTCAAGTACAAAATGTCTAATTCTTCAAACATTAAGTTAATTTGTTTTCTAAACCTAAACCAATATTTGACCAGTTGAACAAATATTTGAAAAGCATTTGGCTAGTTATCTATTTAGAAAGAGAACAAATTTATTTAAAAGGACTTTTCCCCCCTCAGGTACCACAGAACAAAATTCAGATTGAGCTCACAAGAGTCTAAGATTTTTTTAACCTGGTCTCAAATTAGATCCTTCTTACCAGATTATTGCTGTAAGGACACTAGTGGAAAATGGGAAATGCTTTAGGAAGAGGAGTGCTTTAACAGGAAAGAACAGTTATGCTGTAAGGGCTGATACAGCAAAACACCCTTCATCTATTACTTAAATAGGAAGAGCCAGTTTAGGTAGCAGTTCTACCACTGAATCAGGTATTATTAAGTCTGAGCTGCTTTTTATGATGATTTCTACTGCAAAAGTAATGTCTGGAGGAGTCACGATGGCTTCCAGTTGTGTCCACAAGTAAAATTTGTTCATCTGTTTAAAAGAAATGCTCAGCCTCTATTCTCCTTGTAAACCCCTCCAAGCACATCTATACAATTCTTACCCATGTTTCGGGTTGTCTCCATCTGTGCAGCTGATCTCTGTGCCCTCACGTCAGGGCAAAGTTCAGTATCCAAAGAATCACAAATTAAATTTGTTAATAATAATTAATAACACGCAGCTCAGGTACTCCTGAAGCTTTATTGAAGTGCGGGTATATGCTACTGCTTGCTATATTTTGAACCAGAGAACAACTGTCCTTACTGCAGTGGGCTACATCACTATACCATTTAGGTGAAAGGAATAAACATTTGACAGTAGAAATGCTCATGTTAAAATCTATGCAAAATTTCTGACAGGCTGCAAAAGACAAAGTCTAAAGAAGTAAAAGCGTAATCATGTCAAGGTTTATGTTCAGTTTAAAACCAGAATTACGATCAAAAGACTGAGAGTTGTTGTTTGCAAATGCATAATTAATCTGGAATGTCTCCTGAACTGTTCAGCCTATAAATTTCCTAGAAATAAAAGCAGAAAAAACAAGTTTCTAATACAGTTCCTCTTACAAACAACGGCAAAGTTTTTTTAACCATTTCTGCCTATTCAAAGATTAGATGTACTGCCAAACTGTTTGTCTATCTTATCTTTTAAATAAATACACTGCTTTACATCCCACATGGAGGGGTGTTGGAAACGTAACCCATACAAAAGGGCACACAACATCTAAAGGCCTCTGAAATCCTTCACCCATAACAAAAGCCTTAAAACCTTACTTAATTTCTTTTTTAGCTTTTTAGACCAAGGCGTGTATTTGGATTTCAGTCAAATTAGGCTTAATATTCCTGGTTCTGTAACAATTTCAAATATTGACAATTTTCATAATTCTGTCCAAAAACTTTTAAATGGGTCCTCTTCCTTACAAAGTTGCAGTAAGACACCAATTGTAGTTCAAAAGTTACACTGAGGGAGATGCCATTTGTGAATTCTGCTTTAGCATATGTTCAGTATGTAAAGTTATTTAAGTGCTGTACAATAAATAATACAGCAACATATGCTTTCAACACATTAGAAAGTAAAGTAATAAAAACAGTCTTGCTTTGGCTAAAGTGCAAAAATTTACACACAATAAATGTTGCAAATCGGAAGCTACAAAATCCATGGAAGCTACAAAGAAAGTTTCGTAGCATTTTTGTGGTTCTTTCCCCAGAATGATAATCGGAATTAAAAAACAACTAGGCCATAAAATACCCAACTTGCTTGGTTAGCAGGGTGTGTTGGAGCCGTGGCTCCATCTCACACACTTGTCTGCACAGGACAGCACGAGGAACAGCCCACCACAGCACTTCAGTACCTTCATTAACACCGAATCCAGAATACAAAGGGCTCCATATCAAGTGGAAAGTGGATTTATGGTATCGGTACAGACAATACACTTTAAAGAGCTGTAGCAGCTCCACAGTAATTAACAATTTCTTGGGATAATTGCTCACAGAGCATTTGACTTCTGGTGACTCTCAGGCAGTGATCTTGCAGAAATGAGTAATCAGAAACTATGAGACTAAGATGGCTTTGCATAGACATAGCATCATCCTTCAGGTAGAAACAACGGGTGAAGGGGTAAGCTGCACTCCCACCACTTATTTTGTAAACCCTTAGGTGAAGACACCTCTGACAAAGCTGCAAATATTCTTTCAATGCTCATGGGGGCACCCTGGTCTCCACGGACGTGCCCAGGTGGTTCTGCCATGGGTTGGTTGTGCAATGTCCGTGTCCAGCAGGGCAGGTACCAGAGGGTGGGGAGTTCTCCAGGGTTAGGGCCAGGAGCACTGCTGCAGGTACATGGTGCAGCACAGGGCTTCCTGGTGTCCTTCACTAACAGCAGAACTGTTCGGTTTTGGTAGCACTGAGTAGCTCCACACTGATGCAAGCATTTCGTCTGATGCCTGGATCATCTGGGAAGCTTTTGATATGAGGTGTCAGTCAGATCACTGGCTTAGGCTTTCCATTTTTGTCTGCTGAAGGAAGAGAGATCTCTCCAGTTGCTCTGAAAAGACCAGTGCTCTTTTCTTCTCAGCTTCTGAGTGAAGTGAATTGAGGAGGAGGAAGTAAAAATACATTGAAAGCTTGTAATGATAATTCAGTTTTGAATGCTTATACGGCTCACATGGCTGACATAAAGTCACTCACAGTTGTGAGTAATTAAAAACTGTAACCCAACAGATAAAAAGTGTTTGTAGGCAAAAACCACAATTGGATCCTCCCTTGCAGTTTGTAAAACTGTCTAGTAAGGTCTGAACTTCTATATTTACTCATATTATATCTGAAGCCATCTCAGTTCAAACGGTTTCCTCCTTGCTTCCTGATTAAAGATAACATCTGGGAGAAGAAATCAGTCTCTCCAGAGCTGCAGAATCACTGCACGTTCAGCACTGAATCACTCACTACAGAACCCTTTAACAAAATGTTATTGAAACGCTATGCCTAATGCAGACACCAAAACTAAACTAAATTTGCTGTGCTGTGTCTAAAATCTGCAGTAAATGAAGCAAAAGAATTCATGTGCTCTACAAAGAGGAGCTCTGAAGAGCGCTTGTACCCTGGGAGCCAGCTTATCAAATACCGGTCCAGGCTGGTTCAGGAGGGAAGGGAAGCATCAGCATTTTTCTACTTGAGAAAGAAGAGGAAAACAAAAATATTTGAATACAACTATTTTTCTCAGTACCAGACTTATTATACCAAGTCACCATAAACCACTATATTCCTGGTTATTGAAACACTGGTAGGTGTATATCAGGGGGAAATGCACTAAGAAAGTCAGATTTTATCTGTACTGTTCTTACGATGTAGAAGACATAATGTAATAATCTGATTTTTTTCATTTTCAATATTATCTCTGATACAGTTTGCTCCTTCTGCTACGATTTTCAGTATTAAACCCCCAAAGTTATAAAAACACATTTCTGTTTTTGGTCTTTTGGTTTTGCTATATTTTTTATTATCAGGCCTTAATCCCTAAGGATTCCCTTGCTCTGTCTGAAAGAAGAAAACTAGAACACCGTTATGTACATATGCGAAAAGAACATTCAGTATTTAATCCTTTTAGCTGCAAAATTAAATGCACCCAATGGGATACAATAAGGCATCAACATCAGGCACACATTTCAAACACGTTACACAAGTAATCAAAGAAAAAAGGGAAGAAATCTAAAGCAAAGCTACTTGCATAACAGACTGTGTAAATCACTGAGTAGTTTGAGTGGGATAAATATGTTTCAGACTGTGCCACTAATGTGACATTTCAATGGCGTGAGAACTCTAAACAAAACTTCTTAAAGATAGATAATAAACTATGAAGTCTGCTGGAACATTTTAAGGACAAAATTTTGAAAAAGTATACATCTTTCTTTTCCTGCCCAAAGGGGACATGACACAAATCCTGGTGACGGATGGTACAGAGTTGGGAACGTTGTCACTTCTGGACAATGAAACAAAACCACAGAAACCAGCAGGTGAAGCAGCCAAGTTCAGCCACCATATCTGGGCACCATGATCCTATAAATACACACACAGCATCCAAACAAGGCTACGATTGTCATTCCACTTGTAAGAAAATGATTAGTTGTAATACGCTAATAATATACTCTAAAATACTGAGGAATCAGAATCATGTAATAATAGCAGAAGGCAATTCCACACGTTGGTAATAACATTGTGCTGTAAATGTGCAGCCAAGATGTGAGCAGCGAAGGCTCCGTAATGCAGAACTGGTCCAGTCCAGTCACCAGCGAGGGCAGGGGAGGAGGACACAAGAGGACACAAACTGGGCTACGATGGTTTATGCTGATAAAGGAGCTGGCTGGAACCGCTCCTCCTGTGAGCTCAGTACATACTGTCAGCATGATGCTATTGCAGAAACGTTTAAATGAAGCCAGACTCCTCTTGTTTTGCTTGACTCGAAAATATAATTTACATTGTAAGCTTTTTCTTCATTCATATCACGAAGAGTGCAATACACAATACGTTATCACAAGAAAAAAACCGCTTGATTTCATTTTATTTAAAAAGAGACAGAACTGGGCCAGTTTGATATACCATCATGACTCTGCTTTGTTTATCAACAAATACTATGTACTACTGCCCATAAGTCAATTTTAGGAGTACATTATCTAGCAGTTTTATAATCAAGATTGTTTTTACTGCTGGCAATGATATAAACTTGGACAAGGATAACATTCAACATTATCAAACGGGAGGCATCAGAGTTATGATTTCTAGGCACAAGTGGTAATTGGATCGGAAGGCAAAGTTCAAGAAAACAGTAATACTCTTGTGTACTAACAGAGGGCCCGTTCTGCTCCGCAGTGCACTACCCATGGCCATTTCCTTCCTTAATATTAAAATTCTAATCAGCCTTCATTTCATCTACAAAAATTTATGACCTAGTCCAAGTTCTGTGTATAGCTTCAGAAACAAACAGACCCGGATTATGAGACCCAGCATGTTATAAATTCTTAATTCAACTACAAAAATGTGTACATGCACAAGTGGAGAATGTTTAAAACATGCTGAGTTTCACCCTGTGCAACGCAGTGAATTACTGCTGTAAAGACTGCAAATGCCTTGGTCTCTGAATGTAGCTGTATTAATTACAGACTTGATGTTAAGATCCTAGATACCATGCACTGAGGGAACTGGGCCCACTGTCAATGAAATGAAAATGGAGAAGTATAACCACAAGAATAAATTCTTTACAAATGTGTCTTAAAGCAGTGCTTTCCAAGCTGTGAGGCACTCGCTACAAGCAATATTCTTGCTTTTTTCTAAGTGACTTGGAAGCACTGCCAGAAAACCTGAGCACGTTCTCTTAAGTGGTGCTGCTGCTGCTGCAGTCAGTGCCTTTGGCAGGACCTTGTGCTTGAGGACTTGCAGAATATCGAAAAATAAGCTGCTGCTTCTAAACAGAGAAAACAGTTAGCTCACTCAAATCCTTAGCTGGTTATTTCTTTTGCTCCCAAAGAGAAACTAACCTCTGACTTGAATATCATCTCTCAAAATAAAGCCAACAGCAAAGGAAGTCTGGAAAACAGAATGAAAGCGTGTTTACTCTGCAAGGTAAATCAGGGAAACGGCTAGAAGGGCTGAGTGATAAATCTAAATGCTTAAGTCTCCAACCAAAATATTAAAACACCAAACTCAGGCTTCAAAGAGTTAGTAACAAACCCTGAAGACCACAAGTCTGAAGGTATGCATCTACTCTTCATGCCTCCACACAGCTTGAGAGTACGTACTTATGGCAAAGCAAACGGGTGGGCCACTGAGAGCTGTGATGGAGCAGTATCAGATACCACACCACTTCCTGCTCACTGCAAAACCCCATTCTTCTCCATCACAAAAAACATGTTCAACCCACCTCCAGCTTCTCCATCCATGATCCTACAGCACTCACTGTCCTTTCTTCTGCCTCCTTTCTACAATCCTTACCTCTAGTAATGCCAATTACTAACAAAAAATACGAAGACGGCTCTTTTCGACTGCTATCTGCCCACCAGCAGGTTAGCTGAGAAATAATCACAGCTACATACTAGAAAGGGAGGCAATGCAGCCATCCCAGCTGCAGTTTGTCAGGAGGTGGTCGTGTTCAGACGGGCCAGCTGCTTGGCAAGAAAATGCCCACGCTGAAATGGGCCAGCGAGGTGGAGGTACACACGTTCCTTTTTGGGGAGCTGCTTGGCTAGCAATGGTGTCATGGGGCCCACTGACCTAAAGAGACACACGAATCGTAAACTTCGTTGAAGCTGGGGCATTGCACAAAATATAAATGGGATGGGCTACAGCTTATGGTGCATAAATAATTTTTAGCAATCGTGGTCAAGAAAGAATGGACGGTGAAGTGCAAGAAACTGCTCCAGCTGGTCACTAACCACTGCCAAGGAATTCAGCTCATGCCCCTGGGCCATAGCATTGCCTTCTGACACCAAAAGCAGCTTTTAAATCTGGAATACTTGCAGTTTTGCATCAAACTTGGAACCAGCACACTGCATTGCCCTGGGAAAGAGGGGAAATAGGAGGAGGATGAAAAACCTCACTCAGTCAATGCAGTTTGGCAACAAGCAGAACTGTCTAAATCCATCAAGTAAAATTGCATCTTAATTGTAAGGCCATTTTCTGTATTTGAATACAACTTCCTCAATACCTTTCCACTCCATAAGATACACCTGACCATTAGAATTAACTCTGCAAATGCCCCCAGGACTGATCCACCTGCATGTTATCAACAGAAATCTTGATTTGCCAAGCTCCTGTGCCTGCTGTGCTGGCGGGCACTGCTGGGGCTACTGACACTCAGCCTGCAGGAGCAGTTCACTGATTGACCAACAGCTCTAAAATACACGTCGGAAAGCAACCCAGCCCTCAAACTTTCTGTTTGGTCTCTCTGAGCATTTATGAATAAATAATTAAGAAAACTGACAAAATACTACTACAAACTGGTGGTTATAAAAAGGGAAAGAATGTAATTAGATCATGACATTTATAAGCGTAATTGCAGAAGATTTCTACAAATTAGAGCTCGTAAATACATCCTCATTTACGTAACGAGCAATGTCAAAACCTCATAGGACACACTAGTGATTTAGACTGACCTTTAGTGACAGGGTCAACATGCAGATCCTCTTGGGTGATTTCCCCTTTTTTCTGCTAGGTCTCAATTGCTTTAATAAAAGGGGATTTTTGCAGTTTGTCTGTTTGTTTGTTTTGAACAGGCAAACAGTTTGTTTGAATTGTTTTGCTATAGGCAAAGACTTTTTCATACTTGTTTGAGGTTTTTAAATTTTACCTTTCTAGAGTATACCATCAATTACCTTCAGAAAGGATACAGCACAGCATTTATTCTGCCTACTTACTTTGGATTAAGTTACTCTTAAAAAATAATTTTAAAACACAACAAATAATCCCCTGCTCAACTGATAAGCGCATAAATTTCAATGGGGAACAGAATAACAAAAAGAACAGGTAGTGGAGAGAAGCTGACACACACTGTACACATGAACACTGAACTGAAAAGTTCAGTGCCATCTAACAGTTGTCTTGTATCAGAGAAATTAAGATTTCCATAACAAAACAAGTTACATGCAAAAGCGCTAAACTCTGACATTAATATTTACAGTGACTTTATTTGTGAAGAGTAGACTTACACGGCTACAACACAGTAGCAAAGGCTGCAAGCATCTGCCACTTACAAATACCATCTGAGTGACTACAAATCTCACAGTTGCGCATATCCGTGTGTACCGTAATCTAGCAGGAAAATATTAATTGAGAAGCATATCAAGTTAGGCTTGTCAGCCCTAATATTTTCTGGTGATTTGAACAAGGCCAGAGAATAAGATAAGGATCTTTACAAATCCACTTGGCTTTACTTCAAATCCAAAAGCTTGTTTCTAAGCTGCACAAGAACAGGAGCCCACGTAAAATCAAATTTTGAATGCAAAGCCAACCCAGTTCTGCTCATCACCCTCTGTTCTGAATCCTGTCTGCAGCAGCAGATTTTGAGAGCTCACTGTCCTTCACTGAAGTCCTGTACAACATGCAAGTATTTTCGTAAGAATTTTTAGGTTTTTTTCATCAGAGCTACACTTATCTTAGGGACAACTGTAATTTTTACTTTAAAAAAGTTTTGCATTTTTTATATTTACAGTAAATGAAGTATTTTCATTGGCACTGATAAGTTAAAAATTACATCAGCTTTCTCTGCAGGTTTTAGGGTTGGGTTTTTTTAATCAAGCTGGTATTTCCCATTTACTAGTGCAAATCAGCTTAATTTGCTGAGCAGCTAAAACTTGGAGCAAACAATGGTATTTTCAAAACAAATACATCAAGTTAAAGCGAGGGCAGTTGTGGTTCATCTGAATCATATGGCTCCAGATTTCAAATCTAAGCTAAGGAAATAGAGGTTATGACATCCTGCAGCTGGGACAAGTAGTGTTCATAAAGCAGAGTTAAATCAAGACCACTTGGCCAGTCCAGGCAGTGGCTTGTGTGGAAGTGAAAGATCCCATGGGAGCATTAAAAAAAGAAAGGTTTTGGTGTCCCAGCCAAACTCCCCTTCCTTTGCTTAAACCTACCAGGGACTAGGTTTCTTCAGAGCAAAATGACTGTGGAAGGTTGCTGCCAAGTAATTGCTACTGATTTATTTACATCCAAACACAGGGAACAGGAATTAAGCACTCTGCAAAATAGACAGGCAAGTTAATTACAAAAGGTCTTCCCATGCTATGCAAATGCCAAGTGACTGAGCCTGCTGCTTGGTAAGTTAGTTTGCAGACTGATCAATTCAGTGATTTGATTCACCATAAAGCTGCACAAATGCTTGTATCAACACAGGGGCAGGGAGAAGGAGCTGGGAGCTTGAGAAAGACAGCAGCAGTTGTAGGGGCATGGGCAGATAAGTTTTCACTAAGTCTGGGAATCTCAGGACAGAATTGGGTCTGGAAATATTATTTTCCAGTCTCCAATTCAGTAGCACTTTAAGATTTCTTTATTGATAAAAACATTGATAAAAAAACCTGAGAGTTGATATTTTCAGTTATAACAGATGAAAAACGTTTGTTTTCTAAGTTTTGTGAGACAATACTGGTGGCTGAAGTAGAGGGACCGCTCACTGCTTCCCCGAACACCGGAATAACTCCGCCTGGGGACTCTGATGACACTATTTGGATGCCAATGTCACGCTGCGTAAACATGTGGATCCATCAGACAATTGTTGGAAGCAGCAAATTCCAAATTTGATTTAGTGATAGGACTCACGCTGTTTGGAAAAAAATATACAAGGTTGCGAAACCACACAAGGAAAACGTTTCAGACTTGTTAAAAAGTAGAAAGTACAACGTGAACAATGATGTACTGGATGGTCTGCAGATCTGAGCCTCTGGAGGGTCTTGACAGACAGAAAAAAAGACCTGAACTCTTGGCTCTTGAACTGTTAAATAAGTTTATAAAATGTATTCCAACCTGAAAGGATAAGAACATTTTTACAGAGAAAAATTTATATTCACATGCTGAATACAAAGGATTTTCCTTGCTAAAAGAGAACCTGCAGCAATGATTTACATTTTCTTCCACATTTCTAGCGCATGCTACTGCCTGAAGTAATGAATCAATGTTAGTGAAGCCTGAGCTCTCCAGTATCCCCAGCGATGCTGGGCCAGGGAAGGGAGTGGTGGTGAACTGCCTCCCTTTGGTTTGTGCTGCCAACAAAACGCTTCTTGCTTTATAGTGCCTAATGGTCCAAAACAGGCTGAAATTAACTCCTTCATTAGCTATACAGCTGCTACTCTTTATCTCTTTCATTTTTCTTAATTATAGCACTGCAAAATTCTATGTTGTGATTCAGAATTATATATGATTAACACAATACATTATTTATATTTGTTAGACTACATAAAGAACAGTTTTCATGAATAAAATTATACATTACATATGACATGTGAAAACATAACCAATTCGTTAAGCTATCTAGAAATACTATGCTCATTCTGCCCATGCTGCAACTTCATTTGAAACTTCATTAGCCAGCTTTTTTATTCCATTCAAGTTGCTTACATTAAAAGACAAAAAAACAGTGGTTCAGCTCCCAGCAAAGCTGCAAACCCACTTCAGGCCTGTCACTACAAAACTCGTTACTCATCTCCACAGGCCGATAGATGTGAAGAGCAGTGTGTGCAGCTCAGCATTTCGGTTATGATTCATGTTGTGATTTAATCATTCCTGAAATGTTGTTTACTACATAAAAGAAACTGTACTTCAACAAGGATTGAGAAGCAAGAAAATCAGATCAATCCAGAAAAGCTACTGAGTCACTGAGGAGGAAGGCAGTGAGACAGACGTTATCTGTGTGAACCTGGAGGAGGTCAGTCAGCTTCTCTTTGGTGACTGCTGGGGGACCAGTGTGGACAGAACCTAAGAGCTCCACAACAGTGGTCCTCACAATGCGGATCTCAGTATGGCACCTTCTCATGCATATAGATAACCTTGTGCAACTTAGCCAGCTGAATTCAACAGCAATCCACATGTCCAGTCCCAGTCATATCCATGCATACATGGATACCACGCCACAACTAAGGCACTGCAGGACTGCATTAGTCAGGAGGAGACACCTCCTGTGGCCTGTCTCTGCATGGCTGGAGCTTCTGGAGCTCCAGAGCATGTTATGGCTGTCCCACAGGTGAGACTTCAGCAGTAGGAGGTATCAGGCAGCCCTTTTCACACCCACCACTTAAATCCTCTTTCCCACCTAACTAATACAGAGGAAAAGAGCTCTCCCTTTTCTGCACTAAAGTACAGCGCAGCAGGCTTACTAGGTCCTTCAACACGACTTAAATTTGTATGAAAGTACAGACAGAAGATCTGCTGTTTCTTTGCAAGAACTTGCAGGACATTCATTTTTGTGCTTGAGAAGAGAGGCCAGCCAGAGTCTGCGACCAACCTGCTAACCAGCATCGTTTTAAGGCCCCTAGAGTTGGTGTTGGGCCACTTCAACCTGTGTGACACATCACAAATACATGTTAGCCATGGAAATCCCTTTCTCTTAAGAACAAGACCACATAATAACAACAGTTTGTGCTTCTATTTACTATTCTTCACCGAATTATGAAACTGATGTGGCAAGCAAAATCGCGGTTGCACTGTTTATTTTTCTTAAGTCCTTAAACACCAGCCACAATATGTGAGACAAAGAGAGGCCAAGCAGAGCAAGGGAGCTCTGACCATAACACGTGGTATAAAGACCATTACTGCATCTCTCAATAAAACTTCAGTACAAAAAGAATGAAGTGGCCCAGGCTGCTATCTTAAACCATTTTTTCCGCAATAATGTATTCTGCGTACCCCAAAACTCAGCATACTTAATTAATTAAGTACTCCTGAATTATTCAATCTTTCTTTTTAGGAGAAAACTCATCCTTTCTTAAAAGCTATCTTGCTCTCCAAATATGACTGTTCAATCATTCATCTAAGCTAAAACACTTAAACCTCGTTAATGTCTATATATATATGTGTATGTATATATTATTTTATTATATTTTTTACTGCAAGACATAGGGAAATTAGTGCTTTACTTCATTTTTCTTCTCTTTTAGACAAGTTACATCTGTATATTGAAATACCGTTTACAAATTCAGAGTGGTCAGATATATTATACATTTTCTAAATCAATAAAATATACTAGTTCTCCCTATTTTTTTTCCCCACAGCATGCAAAGGAGCAAATACGTACTCAGTAACTGAAGTGAATTAGTGTAGCACAGTATGACAAAACCACTACTATTTATAATACCAAATCAAAGTGACACTTATCACAGTATCATACTACACAACAAATATTTCCTGTCGGGACTGCTGCGTGTCAGTTTTAACCCACCAATGAGGAGAAGGAAGTTATTTTTCTGTTTTTAGATAACTCTGTCATTCAAGCTTTTGTTCAGGTTCCTCAACTCAGCTCACAAATGTAAATCAAACCATCAACATCCCTGTGATACATCAGTTCTATCAACTTTTCATCCACAGTCAAGTCAGTACGTGCAGCAATTCAACACCAAACACCATGAACAGTCTTGTTACAGATTTTTTTATCACTTACATTAAAACACTGCATATTGTAAATGCTACACAGAGCATGGTACAGTGAAACATGAGACAAAGAAAAATCTGTATTTAGCAGAATTGATTAATTTTTCTTTTAATTTCTTTCAAACACCTACGAACAACTGTTTCACCCTTTATTTTCTTTTCTTTTTTCTCCTAGTGCTCAATCTCAGACTGCCATTCTCCCGGGCTGCACCTCATGTAAGTACAGCTATAGTAATACAGTGTGACTATTATTGTATACGTTTATTTCACCAACATACAACAGAGAAAATATTTGCCAAAACTGGGACTTCTAGACCTGCTATTTACTTCTGTGAAAAAGTACTGCATTACTAAACCCTCCCTGAAGAGTTAGCCAAGGCAAGCAATATTCAGTTCAAGATCAGCCACCTTCTCAAAGATCACAAACCGGCCACCTAGGTAGTCTCATACAAAGATACATCCAATTTACTACATCTTTATAGGTGTGTGAAGTCTGGACTTCATGGAAGTGTCCCATGATCTTGGAGGACTCCAGAGCTCCTAGGCAAGGGAACCTCTGTCCGCCAGAGGAACTGCAGAAACAGACTGGAGAACTTCAACACCCAAATAATTGGCATTACTTCTGCAAACTGCATGCCCATCCATGTAAAGAAGGGACCAAGGCTGTGATGTTCTCCTCTCCACCTCTACCACTGCGCCATCTTGACAGCTAAAACTGCCTGAAAGCCCACAGCCCACATTAATGATTTCCAGGCATTGACAAGAGCCCATCAGGGAGAAGGAGAAAGGCAAAGCCAACACGTAGTCAATCAGCTTGGGCTAACTCTGTAGGAAAGATGCATCTTTAAGAAAGCAAAATGGACTAAAAGGAGACACAAAACTTGGTCTTCTCTAAGTGGCCAACACCACTCCTCTGAGCACTGCTGGTGCAAATACCACCAATCCTCTGAGGGTATTTGCGTGCAGCCTGAAGAATGTGCTCGAGCGCAAGGGTTGGCACCTGCTCGGTGGTGGGGAGCAGGCGAGCTGCTCACCCCGCTTTAGCTAATGAGCAAAGGATGAGCAGCCAAGAATTATTTTATGCTAATATCAGTTCTGTCGGTACCAAGTGCCGCTCTGTTGTTCTCAGCAAGTCGCTTCATCTTTTTCATTTTCTCCTGTGCACAATGAACATAACATTGGTGTGCCCAGTGCCCATCTCCCCAGTGTTTAATTCCCAATTTAATATTTTAATCATAAACGCACCACCTCCCTTTTCCTTTGATAAAGTACAGTCAGTATCAATAGGTAACACTTATAAAAAACTTATTTCCAACTATTGTGAAACAGGAGCTGAATGTTTATGGAGTAGTTATTTTTTATGTCAGTTTACCATAGGGCCTCTTTAGCCAAGAGCTTACAGCCAGAGGCCCCAAGGCATTTTTGGGAATGGAAACTTTTTGAGCTCAGCTCTTAACAAATTTCCAGCCTGCAGTATGTTTTTCATTAGTCTACATGGTGTTATAATAAGTGATGCACTTCCTCTTTCATTTTATGATTTTTTTAAACTTGCAACAATTTTTCTGTGTCTGTTTTCTATTACTTTCAATATACTCAACCACACTAATCTTAGAGTTGATGTATAAATACAGAAATTATATATTGCAAAAGACATCAGCTATAGCAAGACAAGCATCTAGCTTGAATTCTTCACTGAAAGTTGATCATAAACCCATTACATGTGTGCAGCTCCATGGACAGCCATCCTTTTAGGTGCCATTGTTAAAAAAAAATGAAAGTCCATTATCCCAGAATCTAAAGTTGGCTTAGAAAAGACTCCTGTAAGGTATACACCTGTAAGACACTCAACTAAAATAGTCGGATCCCATTGGCCAGATACAAAACGTATGAAAATGTCCCTAAGCCTCCATGTAACAGATCGATAAAAAGGTCTTTTTTTTTGCATAAAGACCAACCTGATACTTCTCTGTATGGCTTTGGGGTCCCCAAGAGAAGAAAGCTTTCAATCAGCTGGAGGAAGCTGAATAGAGGGACACCAAGACGGCCAGGGGCCAGGAACATTTCCCTGGAATGAGAGACTGAGGGACCTGGGCTTGCTCAGGCTACAGAAGAGGAGGCTTTGGGTGGACCTAACAAACATCATGTTGCACCTACAAGAGGTTTATTGAGAAAACTGATTGAGGCTCCTTAAAACAATACATGGTGGGATGAAAAAAAGAGTATGGGATGACCCAACTCTGGGCAGGAATTTGGACAGATGATCTCCTGAGGTCCCTTCCAACCGGAAATATTCTACGATCAATTCAGTCCAGTAAAAAATAGCTAAGATTTTAAATACCAGAAACAGAATATTGATTTGCTACTACTGCGGTTCAATTAGTTTTTCTAATAATGACAGAAAAACAGCTGTGGATAGTGTTTAACCTCAGACTCCCAATTTCTTAATTGAAATCTTAATTGAAATCTTCCACTAGTGGCTATAGCTTTTTTAAAGGAGAGTTCAGACAGGAGAACAGAGAGCAAATAAAGATTTACCATAATGAGTTTTGGACGTGCAACAACAGCAGCCATCAATAAACTTCATAGTGAAATACCTGTGCCACAGTTAAAAGACCTTTTTTTTTTCAATGTCTTTCCCTGAATGCAGCTTGTAGACATGCTAGGTCTAATCTTTCCTAGGCTGAAATACCATGATCCCTCGATTGTCACACTGAATCCTTTGTATCACAGTCGAAATTGGCTCCAGCAAGTACAAATGTACTTAAAAACAGCAGGTTACAGTGACCAAAGCAATACCCTAAATATTTTAAAACTAGCAATATAAACAAATCATAGTATAAGGGGAAAATAAAGTTTCTAAAAAAACCCATCTACCAACAACAAAAAACCCCACACCTAACATTTCAGAATTTAAGTCTCCATCCTTAAAGCACAACTACCCACATTTAAATCAAGCCAAATTTCTTTGTGCTGTCTTGTCTTACCCAAAACTAGTTTGGTGAGCTCTGCAGGAGGTCAAAAGCAAATCAAAAGCAAATGCCTTTAACATTGTACTCTCAAATGTCAGCTCTGAAATCTTTTCAAGGAATGTTCAACTCCTTACCGGATGCGTTTTCACACTTCTTTGCTGTAATTTAACTCAACACATCCATAACAGACCCTGCAATGATTGAAGACAGACACGATGAGCATGTCAAAAGGGTTACGTGCCTGTAAGCTCGTGCAAGCCAAGCTGCACGCACTAGGGGTTCCCTCACAGCCTCCTGTCCCCCCCAGTGGCTTGGCACATGGGCCACCATCCCACCCACAGCCATGCCAGGGCCTCCTTCGTTACCCCCATCTCCCTCACAATTTACTCCTCTCCATTTATGACCATGGAGCTTTATGTCTCCATCATGCTCTCAATCTCCTTCCTGCTGCCTGCTAAGATCTATGTCCCCTTCATACTCATTTCTGTACTATTATAAACCTTCATTCACTCTCCCCCTTCCATCCTCTCACAAATTCAGGGCTTTGTTCATCTTTCCCTTATGAAGTTTCAAGAACATTGGGGAGGTCTTTTGGCGACAGAAAGCTGAGAGATTTGAGAAACAGAATATGAACAAACATTACTGCACATTAACTAAACTAAGATCAGTCGTCAATTTTAAAACATATTATCCCAAAAAAATTCTTACAGTTGGGAAAAATACAGAAAACACATCTCTTTCTATAGGGTATTTACATCTGGAAATACAAACAGTATTCCCTCTGCTGACTCTTCCAAGGAGGAGCAGTTCTCCACTACATGTCCCACTGTATGTATTTGCCTATTTTAAATATGTTTTTATATATGGTTGATACACACACTTTTTAAATAAAGCCTTCTTTTTATATTTTCCCTCTACACATAATTTTTAATAAGAATGCATTCTCAGGGGTTGACAGCACCAGGAAAACTAGGCTATGCCAACACCAAGGGATTCCAGTCAAACATCACAATGTCTGGCATACTGGGTTTCATTTACAAATCTTTGATTTCTAAATGAATGGCAGTTCAAAGTACACATTAAACACAGATACTTTCTGCTTATGTATGTAGAGATTGTTAGAGATTAAGCCACTTTTAATTAAAGACTTAAGCAGGTGTCAGTTCATGATACTCTTTGAATTTGTTTTGAAGAGATACACGTTCCACGATTACCCAGCAGCGCACTTGAAATACAAGCAGAATCAAAGAGATCTTCCCAAACAAAGCGCAGGAAAGCTACTTTGTCAGAAGGCTTGAAGTTTGGTGCTACTCATCTGTCATACATGGAACATCATATATTTCCTTGGAAAAAGCATTCCAAAATGTTTCATTCAAAAATAAACAAAAGCACAGCAAACAGCCCTGCGAGACAGAACCCCAGGCCACACCAGACCTATTCATTTCAGTGGGGTTTTGTTCTGCTTCTATATATGCATCTACCTATCCAAAGTTAATTTGCAGTATCAAAGCCTAAAACAGGTAATTTTAAAACATTCTGGACTCAAATAACCAGAGCTTTAAACACGGAAATGGAATTATTTCTAAGTCATTTTTCCTCTCAGTGTCATACCTGCAGAGTGACAGCAACATGAGGAGTACCCTGTTTCTCCATTACTCCAACGTTCTTCATTTTCTTTTTTTAACGGAAATTCAAAGATTAATTTAAAACCATCTGATGAAAATAACTTAATATTTACCTTCATATTTTGTTGTAATATATCTGAATATATCACTGAATTCAAGTGAAGTGATTCGAAAATTATCCCAGATGCTTCTCATTTCAAGATGTTAAATATTGGCTCTTACAAATTCCCATTACACATTGTCTGACAATATTTGCTGCTCTGGAATACATGAACTGACTTCTAATTCCTACAGAGGTAATGACAATAAAGTTTGCTGAAGTTGGGCACAGGTGACATTTTAGAATTTCATACCTATTACAGGGCCCTCCTTTCTGCCAGCTGAGTGGGTCAGTGCACAGGATGTGGCTTAGAGGGTACCTGGGAGGATGGCTGATGTGGACAGAGAGGCAAAGAGCACAGCTGCCAAAGCAAAGGATGCTCAGCACCTACAGGAACAGAGCACCAGCCTGCATCTCGAATGCTGCTTAATGGAAGCTACCAAAGCTACCTTTGCATAACTGCAAAGGCAAAGTTTAAAAATGGCTTGGGTTGATTAGCATGAAAGCACAACTCTTGGAGCTTCAACTGATCCTAAAGGAAAGGCTGAGCATTTTTGTAAAAATCAGGTTTCCATTTTCAGATACTTTTTTCTACTTCTTTAGTACTAACTACAGCAATATTGCACACAGAGAAATCAGAAAAATAAAAAGCGGTAGAAACCAAGATCTGTTTGACTGCTTCAGCAATGAGGTATAAATCTGGAGTAGCCGCAAAGGCTTGAATCTCAAACATGCATCAGTGCAACTGAGAGATATAATCGGCTCCTGAATTTTATCTGTTTCTTATCTGGAGCCTGTGTGAGGAATCTCCCTTATCCAGGAAGGCAAAACTATGCAAGTCAGGTAAGATTCTCTTAGTATAGCAGCTATGATGGGCACAGGTTATTAAGTGGATCTTTGAATGGCCGCTCCACCTCTGGTTTTACTTGCTGGGGGCAGGTTGCATACATAACACTGACTAAACCAACCATTTCTGGGTTGTTTTCCCTTGCAAGGTCTGGGCTGCCAGGAGGAACTGAGAGAATTCAAAAGCAGCTTCCCCTCTGCTGCTCTCTCAGGCGTTTCTCTTTGAAGTGGCACCCTAAGTGGCTGCTCATCCACCGGTTTTGTAGGTAGTCTTTAAAGCGATACTTTCCACCCTTCAAGCCTAAGAACAGAAACATACAATTAAATAAAGCAAGTTAGTGGTGTTATTATTTCAGCCTTTTATTTCTACTTGGTGTCAGACTCCAAGACGCAAGTACTCTTTGTAGCAGGATTTCAGACACTCAAGAGAAAATGCTGGACTTTACAGACTGATATGGAACGGTTCATGTAACACAATCAAAGAAAATGATTTAACTACCACTTAAAGGAAAATTAATTTTAAAATCTAGAAACCAAGAGTCAAACTCCACAATGGCTCCAACTACTCTGCCAATTTAAAAGAAGAGTAAGCCTAAAATTAAATTTTATATGGCATAAGTACAAAGTCGACTGGCTGGGAAATCCTTGTTTGTTAACAGGCAAATGGCCCACCTACCTGCCAGATGGCTGCAATGCAACAAAAAATGCATCTAATGCTGCTTGTGACAGCAGTGGCCAAATGCCACATTACTGGTTGCCAAATATTTTCCTGATGTGGAATGTTTGTAAACCATCCTCTTGCACTGCTGCCAAACTCCAGGAACTGTCTCCAAGACAGTTTTAGTCCTTAACTAAAAAAAATCCTCACACTATTAAGAATTTTTATGGAGAAAAGATTTCAGTGAATTTGTCCTAATGCAATGGCTCTCTCCCATTTCCACATAGCGTGTATGTTGTTTATTTTCATTCTTTGAGCACAGGATTTTATAGCCATAATTATCTCATTTTCTCATAGTACAAACAGTCCAATTTTTATTCATTGAGGTCAACATTTTTGTTGCATTCTTCCTGGTTTTTTTCCTTCCCCTTAAAATCTACTATTAACAACAAATACAATTGATTTATGCTATCAAAGGGGGTAGAGATTTATTAATAAATTGTGTTTTCAAATGAACATAGATCAAAAGTGGCAACAGTAAAATGGGCAGCTAGAGGAAATGATGTTTTAACTCCATTTCCATTCTCCATATCCTTTAAAAGAAATAGTTCTTCAACCATGCAACCTCATCTCCAAATATCTTTCCGCAAGAATTTTCACCAAAATCTGGAAGGCTTCAAGAAGTGATGTTTAATCAAGCACATTTCAAAAGCTAGGAATGCTTCATGGTCAGCTGGCTATGAAATCCTGCTAGCAGTCACAGTCTGGAGCATGCAATCTTGCTGCTTTACATCATTTTTAAAGGGTTGAAGGGTGGGGAGACTGCACCCAAACTTTTATTAAAAAGGCAGTAAGGCCCTGGCCTTTTTCCCTTCTTATACATCTCCTCTCCTGTTTCTTCTGTGCCTTCAGCCTGTCCTGTCTTCCAAAATACACCCGGAGGGTTAAAGCCCTTCCTCCATCCCTGCCACCTGAGGTCTGCAAAGGAAAGAGCTGCTGAAAGCCTGGTAACAGGAAAAGGTCAGGATATTCTGTATATTTGGATTAGCCCACAATAGCTAAATAAACTGATTTAATGTCTAATGACATTTTCAAACAATAGCTAATAAAATTATCCAAAGTATGCAGAGACAAAAGATGCACACAGACGCACCGCAATACATCTCTAACATATCTACACAAGCAATGATCTAACAGCGAATTTCAGCAGTTTGGCCACCCAAATTAGAGGTCAAATATAAAGGAGCTCACGTTTAAAAGCCTACTGACTACCAAAGACACAAATACTCCTGCCTTACCCTTTATTATCACTCCTATTTGTATGCAACTACCAGGTTTTGTCCTATGGTTTTAGCAGAGAACCATGGTTTTGAAACAGAATCCTGGTCTTTTCAAAATAAATAAATAAAAGGCGCATTACTGAAGTGACTCACAAGCCCTGAGTGCTTTTGGAAAGCCTCTCTGAATTAGCTAGGTTAGCAGGTCTGAGGGATTTCTACTAAAACCACACGAGGATCCCGAGTCACGTCAGCAGTGGAAGGAGCTGTGATGGGTCCAGATGCTATCGCTCCTCTCCCAGCCTGTCTGCCCCGATCCTCTGCTGGAGATTCCCACTCCTGCTCCCATGGAGCCGCCACAAGGAAAATAACATCCATGCACCTGTCTCAGCAGCCTGAATTCACCACAAGGCCCCTTACAAGGGTGCACCTTTGCGGTCCATTTTGGAAATCAGCCGTGCTAAGGCCCGTAACCCTCCAGAAGGGAGGCTGTGCCAGCACATCCAGCCACCGCAGCGAGTTTCGCCAGAGCTCGTTTGTGAATGCCCCTCAGGGGAAGCCGCTTGGATTTCTCAAACCAGAGACGCTGGTTCTGAAGAATGAATGTATGATTAATGGGGTTGCAGCACTGCTACTGTTGTGGTCACCTTTTTCAAGTTTTCCATCAAAGTTCTTACAACCTGAAAGACTGAAAAATGAAAGGGACTAACAGTTGTGCTCATATAAAAGGCAGTTCTAAAGCAACTAATCCCAAATTTGCAAATAAATCTTTCTTACTTCAGCTGATTCACAACATTCAATTTTTTTTAAGGAATTACCAAAGCATTTGCAGACATGTTATGACCAAACATGAACTTGCTGAATACTCACACTAAGATAAAACACAAATAAACTGCCCTGAATGGATCCCATTAATATTACCTCTTACTTCTACACTTAAAACAACAATACTGAAAAATAAGAAGAAATGTCAGCAGGTACTGGCTGCATTCTGTGCAGTGAACAAGGAGATCTTTGCCCACACCACAAACTCTCTGTCGGGTACTATTTGTGCTCCTCTGAAGGTACCATCATTTCAGCTTGAGGAATATTTCTGATAATCCTTTTATATTAATAACTATTCTTCATAGGCAATTTACAAGGGTAGCAAGGGCCTAAATGCACACCCACTAATTCCCTAATGCCATAGTGATGCTTCAGCAAAACCACTTCAGCTCATAAAAATACTCTTCTGGCAACCACAGTCCTAAATAACTACTTTTGCTTTAACCTTGTGATTTGTTTCATCCATCTGAAGCACTAACTCTACCTAAGTCCAAGTTACTGTACAGAGCACTCCTAAAAGATGAACCTTTGAAAGTCATTCCGTCGCTGAGCAAAACCGAGCAGAACTTACTAGTTTTTGTCTTATTTGGCTTCTATAAGTGAAAAATATTACCAGAATTGTTTATCAGTTTGTATCAGATATGTATCAAACATCAGCGTCTCAAACACATGGTGACTTCATCATTTGCACCAATTCAAATCATTCTGTGAAGAGAAATCTGCACTGCTCAAATACAACAGAGCTACTTCTAATTATGAACTATAGGACTAGGTGTTAACTTCATGGAACCACCACCAATGAGAACTGTATTTCGGGGAAGATGGCCAGGGAACTGCCATATTTAGTTCAGCATATTAATCAAGCCAACAGCAACAGTATGGTGCATCTGAAAAGCCAGCAGCTGAGGAGACCCCCAAGGCTTCTGTGATCCCTGCTGCTCAGTGGCTTTAAAGATGAACAGTTTAAAGGTATTTTACATATGGGCTAATTTTCCTGGCAGGGCAGATCGCAGAAGAGGCTCCTCCTTCACTGTAAGCACTTGCTTACTTTGCAATGAAGCAGAGGAAAAGAATAACTCACTGAAGCAAACCCGAAACATCCTTGTTCACCATTTCACTCAGGCCCTCGCAGCTGCCTGGCCAGGACCAAGTCTCAGCACCATGCCCTGTGGATCTGCCACATGAGAAACCTAATATTGTTAAAATTTGGACCTTTTTGGTCAAAGCACAACAGTCTCCCCTGCCCCTCTATTACCCCAAGTTACTCTGGACTATCAGCCCCGAGTGACAGTTACGTAGCATAACTGTGTAGGGGATTCTCTCTCTTTACATTCAAATAAGCCACGGGGAAAGCATGCTAGACAAACCCAACCAGGATAACGTAAAAACTCTCAGTCTGCAGGCATTGCAAACTGAAATTAGTGATGGACTGTCGGGGCCTATAAGAGCAAGCAGCCACCTCTATAAAACCAAGAGAGCAGCAGACTTGAAGGAGCCACATTATTACCCTCTGCACTCCCTGGAGACCGAAGCAGTGCTATTCCATCTCCCAATCTCTCCATTTTTCTACTGCAAAAAGCCTACACGCTCAAGTTTATGAGGTCTGAATTTCAAAAGGAAAGCACACTTCACCTTAAACTCTATACCCAACTGTCACTGGTATTATATCAAATGTAAACCAACACAGTTTGGGGGTTTTGCTCTGTGCTTCAAAATACAAACCATACATAACAGCTTAGCCAAACGAGTGATAAGCATAAAATATTACAAACCGTTAAAAAAAAGGCATAATCCTGGGCTGCCCCACATTGTCTCCTCATAGAAATATGAGATTAAAGAAGTGCTTGTTTATTTAACAGTTTGACCAATCTCCAACTATAGAGCATTTAATGGGAAATATTAACATGAGACCAACGAACAGAGCATTTAATGGGAAATATTAATGTGGGACCAACGAACAGAGCCACTATGTTACAAAGACTGTAAAAAGACTTAGGATTTTTTTTCTTTAATATAAACAATAAGAGCTTAGCCAAAAGGTACAAAAAATAACCAAACTGGGCACATACTTAAATTGTAATACTGGCAATCAAAAAAGTTCTCAGGTGTTAAACTTAAGAGTCTGTCTTAGAGTCGCACTGTGAAGTTTTAGCTTATAAGATACTGGAAGAAGAAGAAGTAACAAATGGTATAAGAAAATATATGTATATTACATACACTATAGAAAACACACATACTACATATATGCCTAACATGAATAACAAATTATTTATTCATTTGAGGAGTCAATTCCTTTTTGGTTGATAAGTAAAGAGCATATATTTTTACTGCTTTGGGGAGGAAGGAAAACACATAAATTAATTCTTTATTACAGTTTAAAAAGGCAAATTATTTAAGGACAATTTGTATTCAAGCTAAGTAGACAAAATCATGATATTACATGCTTTTTATTCAAATGGAAAGAATTTACATTTACCTACCATCTCATTAAAGTAAGATGATATAGCTGTAGCATTTTCCTTACACTTCTTTTTTCTTTTAATTAAAATGTTCTTTTTGAATGCTTAAAAACATTCTGAGGTTTACAGTAAAGTATTTTTTAAAGCCTACATTGGCTCTTTTTCAGGTCTAATGTTGGTTACTGTCTAAACTCTCCCGAGGCCAAGTGGATGTTACAGGCTTTTGCTAAATAGCATTGTTTTTCAAAGGCAGGAAGGGATGTGACTCGACAAACACAGCTGGGATGAGCAGCTCTAAAGAAAACCAAGTTTTATTAACATAATATTTTTTGCCACTTTGGCTTATTCTGCTCTGGGTTAATTACTCTGTTAAGATGCACAGCTTTGCAGCATAGCTACTCCTATGGTAAAAATCCTTTTCTTGCACCAAAAAAGCTCTCCCGGTTTGATGCAGCCGCTATTTGTCTCCCGTTACGCAACCACACCAAAGGTTGAACTGTTCTGGAACAACAATAATGTCCTTTCAGTTTGTCCTTTTCAAAAAAAGGCCCCCAAAATCCCCTTTCCCAGTTCCGAGCACCGTACACAGAACAGTCCCTCTGGCAGGACCAGGCCCCCTGTTTTTGCACCTCCCCTCTGCGCCAATAAGCGCGTGTGGCTGAAGCTTAAGGGATTATGTGGATGTATGCGCAGGGACGTCACACGTATACACAGAGCGCGGTGCCACCACCGTGGCGTCGGGGCTCTTTTTCCGAGCTCTCCCATCGTTTACCCCTACCAGAGACATAAGATACTGGAGTTTCTGCTGCGCTCACTTTGGAAAGGGTCTGACTTGATGGGCAAAATGTTTCTGCCAGCCATCAAGGAGCAACAAGGCAGTGCCGACCAGGTGAGATTTTAACCAGTTCACCTTTTAGGTTGCTTTCGGTTTTTAAGAGCCTAGAAACAATTTACATTAATGCATATAAACCTTGGATCAGTGAAAATGAATGGTGTCACCGTTAGAAACCAATGTGCAGTTTTTAGACAAAAGTTCTATAGGAAAAATGTCACTGTTTAACTTTATCATGCTCCTAACATGTTCCATCCGCTCGTCCAAGAGAAAGTTGCAGTAGCCTTTTTCTTACGCAAACCAATTCTCATGCTCTTGCACATTACGCTGTATTTCTCATTTACTTGTTTTTTACGTACTGAATATGTGCCTCTAAGTTTTTTATTAATTGCTCTGAATATGAGATCTCAGTTTTTCTGTATATTAAATCTAGAAGTGTAACAGTATAGCAGCAGTACAGCAGAGGAATTGATCAAAAGTTAATCTAATTAGTCTTTAACAAAGCAAAAAGTTCTCAATGAAAGTGAGATACTTATGAATCTTCTGTTCATAGCATAATAATAAAACACACAGCAAACCATACTGTGAAATATTACTGCAAAGCAGCTAAAAGACACAGCAGTAACTAATTAGCCAATTAATCGCAATTAAGCTGCATTTTCATTTATATTATAAAAGAAGGTAAGCCAAAGGCAAGCTTCAAAGCATCAAAAATTTCCTAACTGCTTTCAGCAGCTTTGAATAAGCAGAATGACTGCTGTCCTTTCCAGCGTCCATAAGCATTTTTAACAGTGCTAATCACCATGATACTTGCAAATCTGTATTCTACTGTATTTAGCAGAAGACCTCCTTTCCTTTAGGGCCCTGTCAGCTAAACTTTATGTCCTTTTTATATAAGTGCTAAAGCAGCATAGAAAGGCAGGACCCTATTTCTCCTGCCAGCATCACATCCTTCACAAATCCATCATTAAAGTCAAAGCAGTCAAAGCATCCCATGGATTTCAACAAGAGTTGGACTGATTCTGAAATAATGAAAAAGGTTAATCCAATGTCTGGACAAAGTGATTCACGTCAACGTCTACATTTGTGATCTGCACATCAGAATGATTCATTTGAACTTCAGCATGCAGGCTCTGAACATCAGATAAGACTCGATCAGAATATTCTGCGTATTTTCCACAACAGCTAAAACACGTCAGGCTCATTTCAGTGAAGACAGACCGGTAGGCTCCAGTGACCTCCCTACAAACTGTGGTTTACTGTTGGCATGCTCCCTGTGTCTGTGTGGGCTACGAGAAAACAACCATTTCTCAATCATTACTAAGAAACTGGCTCTGTGACAAACTAATTACCCCTCAGGCTTCCACCCATTAGCACAGGAGGAAGCAGATTATAAATTTATTTTACGTATCAAGGCTCTGCACAGCTCCTGCAGTAACAAAATCCACTACAGAAGTCATGCTTTCTTCCTGTGGTGTGCAAGATTTTTTAAAAATGTGTGTGTATCTACAGAGGATACTAAGAAAACTTTAACAAAAGAATCTGCTCAAAATAAAAAAAAACCCAAGCCCGAACAGTAATTGCTGAATGGCATGTGAATCAATACACTGTAATTAGTAAGCACTAGTATTTATTTCAGTGTCATGTATTTGGCTGTAGTCCCAGGAATTTGTACAAATCCTAACCACGGCTTCCCGAAATATCGTGAATTGGAGAGAATGTGGGTAACAGGTGGCTACACGTGGTATACTCAAGGTGTAACTTCACAGATGTCTTTGTCATAGGAGACTTTAGCTTTAGAGAGTCTTAGTTTGTAGAGTCATAGAACTGTTAAGGTTGGAAAAGCCCTCTAAGATCACCAAGTCCAAATGTCAACCCAACACCACCAAAGCCCACTAAACCATGTCCTGGACTGCCACATCTCCAGGTTTTTTGAACCCCCCCAGGGATGGTGACTCCACCACTGCCCCGGGCAGCTCTTGATAGGTCCCAGACTCCTTTGCACTTTTTTTCCTCTCTAAATACCTCTGTTTTTTGCCCTTGGAAACACCTGTCCCACCTTATACTGGGCTGAAAAAAGTGACACCCATTAAGAATAACTAAAGAAGCATTCCCCACCCACACACCTGTGAAGTACGGCCAAGGACTTAAATCAAATACCTAAACCTGTCAAACCCTTTGTCAACACCCTAGAACAGAAAGTGCTAAAGGTTATTACTGGCTTTTTAAATGTGATGGAAGGGTCACTCCATACATACAGATGCAACGTGGAGACTTAGAAGAAATAAGAATATTGGCAGAAAATTTTGATGAACAAGGCGTAAAAACCCCACGGTCACTGACAAAGCAGAGTGGGGAGTGGCACACGAGAAGCAGGAGATGGACAAATCAGAACCTGTTCATGTCAGTACAATGCCACTTAACTAATTTCAAGACTCTGGTAAATGAAAACTCCTACTCCAAAACTTACAGTCTAATAATAGCCACCCTCAGCTCAGCATTGATACTGTACTAGCCCTCCTAAAATGATCAAGTAAAGTATTTTATTGAGACATAGTAAATGGAATAGTAAGATGCAATCAGTAAATACACAAGTTTATCCAAGAGGCAGCTAGAAAATGTATTAGTATTTCTTTCACAAGCAATAGAAATCAAAAGCGGTAGGAGTGTCCAGAACAAGATGTCTCAGACTTTTGCTGACAACTATCAGAAAGGTATCTGTCTATCTCCAACGGATGTGACAAATTTTGAAGTCATTTCAGCCTTAGTGCAACTTTGCTGACGGCTGATTTTCCCTTTCAAACTCCAAACACAAATCGGTTTTATACTCATTTTTCTAAATGTTATCTGAGAAAGAACTTTGTCAATATTTTTGCACTTACTGGAAACCTGGTCCCTGTGGTCTGAGTCTGTTTCACAAGAGTTTCCTACACAGCCAACACGATGTCTTGTTGATAAGTCACCGGGTCAGCTTCCACCGATGTTTCTAATAGGAAATGGCATTATATTCCAGTTTCCAGGAAAACCACCGTCTGTGACTCCCATCAGTCCTTGCAACTGGCAGCAAAATACCTGTGGGGAAGGGTTTCACACTGCCAAATTTCAGCAGTGTTCCCTGTCACAAGTCCTAAGCATGGGTGAAGCTAACAAACACTGGGTTCAGATAAGAGCTGCAGTTTCCACCCTGCCAGCTCATTTACTGAGTAATTCCGGCAGTTGGTGCATCTTTGATGCACTGTCCCTGGGATAAATTCAGGCTGCAATATCTAGGATAGGGGTAATTTTCACTATTTTTGATTGGCAGGGATCTGTCGTCTTTACCGGAGTGATGCTGATTTATGCAGACCAGAAGTTCAGTGGTCGGTTCCTATACATTCCTTACCCAGAACCTGAGCAGCTCCAAAATGCTGGAAATGCAGAGATCCAGCTCTTGCAGTCACATAAGAAGTGCAAAGATCTATTTGTACCTATGGTCTAACCAAAGAAATTTACCATAAAACTGTCTTGAATTTTCTATTTTCTCATATATTAAAAAAGGCTTCAGCAGAAAATTTTAAATTAGTCTCCATGATCTGATGATCCTCACATTAAAAAAAAGGAATGTATGACTTTCAATACACTTGATACTGAATGTTATTTAAGTTTGTTGCCCCTCAGTTTTAAAGTAGGATAACTGCATCAAAATCAGCTTCCAGGTGCTCTGACAGCATGACCAGGAACCACAGTAGTGCAAATTGCCTCTTCATATTCAACACTGAATGGCTTCATCTACTCTGCTGACGCTTAAAAGCTGTCACTTCTTCTATTCCAATTAGTCAACTTTGTAAAATCCAGAGCTTGAAACATCTTATAAAGTGTTTTCTACCACTACACTCATAACTATTCCTGTTATTTAATACAGCCTAAGTTACTGGAAGTGAAAATGAATACTAGGTTTTGTTTGGCATATAACTCAGTTTTTTAAGAAAAGTATTACCTAGTGAATATTTGAGCATTTCAAAATTCTCTCTCATTTCAGAAACCCAGGCAGGTAAGGCATGTAGATAAATACAAGTAACCACTGCATAAATTCATTCTCCCTGATGGGCTACCCTATGTTTAGAAGAGCACAAAAATAAGGTATTTCACTTCTTGCAGTATTGAGATCTTAAGCCACACCACCATCCATGATGTATTAAAAGCTGCACTGTTCACTTCATGGTGAATAAAAAAGAAAAGCTATGTCAGGTTTTCCATATAGGAGCTCTTTTGGAATTCAGTGATAAAGCCTTTGCTCCACCTCAGGAAGAGGTGGAGCAGAAGAGCAGTCACAGAGCTCTGATACCGGGACATGGAGCGCAGTTAACAAAACACAACTGAGTTTGCGGAGTTAACCCATGCAGACCCCCCCAGCGCAGCTGTTCCCAAGCAGCTGCCAGGAGGGCACAGCCATCGGCAACCCAGCTCCTGCAGAGGCTCTGCCACAAAGAAATAAGCAGCAGGAAAAAGGAGGGTTTATCTGGAGTGGCAGATGCTCCCGACAGCCAACATCTGTCTCAGTACACAGGACTCCTTCCACACAGTCTTTAGGGGCCTCACACTGGACCAGCCCCTCTACACAGAACTTGGTCACCCCATTTTGCAGGAATTTCATTTGCCTCTTCTACCCTGAAGGAGGAGGTTATTACAGCCTTCCAGACCACTACCACACTGCCACTCTCTAACAGATACAACAGTCTCTTAAAACACCCTTTGGCAGTTTTTATTACTGTTTCCAGAGCAGTTGATCTCTTTTGTCTTTTTTAATTGGAGTATATTATCTGTTCTCATAAGCTTTAAGCTGCTTAAAAATTGCGGGAAAAAAGACAGAAGAAAGCAAATACCCATTTCTGATGGGTACACACATTGTTTTGAGCATTTTTCTATGAACTCTGAAGACAGAAGAAAGTTCTTCAATTCTAACCTAATATACGGAAGATGCACATCTTGAAAAACAGTTGCCGTAACCTAAAATAGTTTTTCTCTCTTTCTTCCAAACCAAAGGAGCATCTGAACTCATTTGCTGATGCCCACTGATCTGTGACAGCAATTTCCAGAGACTTCTGGCATGGCCTTACACGAACTCAGATTCCCAGAAATGAACAATCTAAATGGAAACAAAGTGTGCACCTGACTTTGTTAATAGTTTCATATTATATGAAATTATACATAGTAATAAGAAGAATGTAAACAAAAGGTTAAAACATAAAACCACATCTATTCAGTAGGTTCCCAAGAGGCCAGGGGCAGTAAGCAACCATGGCACAAGTGGGATCTGAATGATCAGGTAGCTGCTATGCAGATGATTCACTACAAAGACGGTGCTTACAGAATGAAAGAATAAACAAGTGACAGCAGTTGTCAATATCTGTGGAACAAAAAAGGTCATTTAGCAAGTGAGAGAGGGGCACACAAGAAAGAGCTAAGCTTTAAAGTGCTCCGAAGACAACTTATACTCAGAAATTCTGGAAAAGCAGAGAGTGAGCAGCAATCTCAAAGGATGCCAAAATGAGAAGACTGCTTTCAGAAGCGTATCTGTACTCATTCCACGTGACAGAAATACACCCTTATAGTTCTTGAGAATTCAGTTTTTAGTGTTGACTCAACATGTCTAAGAACAGCCTGAGAAGTCCCACAGGAAAGTAACAGAGAAGGAAGAAGTGAGAGAGTATCGTATTTAGAAACCCAGTGCTAAGTCTGATGTGACACCGTATGTGTGTCACCAGAGCAAACGATGATGGGAGGTGCAGTGCTAACTGTAATGGAGTCATCAGAGAGAGAGAGAGGAAAATAAGGGCCAGGCAGATGTGGAAAACAAGAGGTTGTTTTAAAAGACACGGGGAAGTGTACGTAAGCACTTATGTCTGGACAGAAGGAACACTTAAGGAATAGCACTGGACCAAGGGGACGCAATAGGCTATAAAACTGGAAATGGGCTCACATCACTCAAATTAAGCAGGAGTAGGAAGCAGTTGGATGGTATGAGTCAAAGGTCTTTAAAAAAAAAAGGTTAATTATTGTTCTGCTGCTACTAAAGCAAGTTCATACTGCAAAGGGAATGGGTTTAGAAAACGAAAAACTGAACAGTGGAATCAGTGGGACGCCTGCTCTTCCTATTTCACTTGCCAGGGGCAGCAAACTCCTTGGCTCCACATCCCTCTGCCAGGACCAGAGACAGGCAGTGCTACTGCAGAAAGAACCCCTCCTCTTCCTTTTATTCGTACTTTTTTAAAACACCCAAGACAGGGTAATATTCAAAGCTACTTTATATCAGTTATTCTTGTTACTTAGTCATGGCTTCTTTCACATTATATTGCGCTGAATTAACTACATTGTAAAATGGAACCGATATCAATTATAAACATACCACCTGTCAAACTGGTCAGTGATTGCACCACGGAGACATAAATCATAGGGTTGGAAGGTGCCTGTTTTTCAGCCCAGCACCCAGTATCAAGCAGGATTTTCTTCTCCACTAATGCTGAAAGCATTTTATCTGAGCTGTATCATTATATTATAAACAGCAGCGACTCAGCAACTGCACAAGGAAAGTATATTCTGAAACCTACTTGCCTGCACTGCTGCATTTTTTTTCTCCTCACATCTAACCTGGGCAATCCAGTTTTACTTTTATCCAGCCAACAAGTGTTCTGTTAATCTCTATGGCATGTACATAAGCTATTAAGCCTTAAAAAATGTGATGTTACCCACACTGCGAGATAACAGCAGTGCGACACTTCATTCTCCCGCACTTGAGTTCAGGGTGTGTTCCCCTTGAGGTACAACTAACTGCAGGTATGCTCTTTTCCAGAAATACCAATCACCCATTATTTAAATTTTTAAGCGTTAATCCATAAATAATAATTAGCATGTCACTTCCAAAAACCACCTTACAAACCAACAAGAAGCTAACAATCTACTAAGTCATGGGATATGCATAAATTTAACACTTCCAGCCAAACTTTGCTATTTTCTCAGTCTTGATCTGAAGCAAACCTGCACCGCACAGCAAAGCTCAGCCCTCCCATGCACAGCATCCTCGTGTTTCAGTCTGTGTAGAAATTAAGAGATCCTGGGGTAGCTCTATACAACCTGATGAAAGCAGGAGTCTTAGGCCTGTTTAGAGATTTACCTTCTTGGCATCTTCTTACCTTCTTTATTAGCTATGTATGGTTTATGATGATATTACCGCTTGTGAAAACACATATTCAGAGGTCAGACAACTTAGATAAGAGCTATTTCACATATAGATGATAACAGAGCGAGCAGACAAATCATTTGTTGTCTAAACAAAAGATCTGCAGAGCAAGAGGTAGTGCTACAGCTGGATAAAGGTTTGGGGGTTTTTAAGTCAAATAAAATAATCAGTGTAGAATGGTCATGCTTGAAACTGTTAACCAACCTGCTCTGCAACTTAGTGCTGCACCATGAATGGAAATGTCCAAAAAAAACCCTGACTGCAGCTATGGACTCTGTAATACAACTAAGCAGGACTTCATTTCTTCTCATTAATTGAAGATCCCCTTATGTGTCTTTTCTAAAATAGTCTTTGCCACCAAGTGCTCTTAGCTTTTTGGGCAGTGTTGTAAGAAGTTTTTCTTTATTACTTCATGCAAATTTGTATCTAAATAAAACCACGTTCCATTTCGATGACATGTAAAGACACCGGCTTCTGGCCAAGTATCAGAACTCTAAAAGTACTTCTGCGCTAATACCTGTCTTGTCTTGCTGCTTCCCCAGTGAACTTAGGATGATTAAAGTCCTCCTCAAGTTCTGAGGCAGCAAACACCTGACACCACAGTTTGTAACACAGAGTTATCCACAGCACAGATGCAATTCTATCCGTGGACTACGCATCACATAGGAACGTAGAAATTTTCTGTCCTTTGGGAGTTTCAGTGATTTTACAATATTCACAATGTATTGATAAATACAAACCTTGCCTAAAAAAACCCAAACTGCAGTCAGATAGAGGAACTCAACCCAAAGTGAGTAACCAGTTTTAGCTTTCCTCTGGTATTTATTCCATAAACATCTGCTATTTTTTAATTAAGAGATTTGTCATTGATGTTTATTTGCTATGGAAGAAAGCCTCACAATCTCTAAATGTAAGACAAATTAGTTCAGAAACAGTAGCTCTTGGTTCTGCTTGACAGTGTCCGTTAAAAACCTACTTCAAGGGTAGTAACTTCAGTTCATTAGTGTGAGGAGTTTCCATATTAACAACCGAACAACCACAACACAAATTTCAGCATGGGATAAATTATCAACCTGTACCTCAAAAACTCTTGCAAGAAATTACCCATTTTAAAGGTATACGCTCACATCAACTGCGAGCGACGTGCAACTTACTCTGAGAACAATTGTCTTTCCAACATATCCAAAAAGGAAACAGAATGGGATCCAAAATACCATCACAAAATAAGGTTCACATCCTAATTCCTTTTCACAACACCAAAACAATCACCAAATTCAAAGTAAATGCTCAGAAACTTTCCTTTCCAGCATGTATTACAAGCTAGCCCATGCACCTGTGCACTTCGCGGTACAGTAATTTTTAAATACTGACTGTTTAGGACGTATGGCCTCTAGAAATGAAACCTCACAGCTACATATTTTCATCCCAGGTTAAAAATAAAACCCACGCTCTTGAACCAGAGCTGTTGCTTGCACTCGCAGGGAAGGAGACAGCCTCTCCGATGTCCCCGGAGAACCCCGGCGCAGATGACAATACCATAACGAACCTGCGCGCCCCAGCAGCCCGGATATTTTAAGTAGTAAATCTGAAACCCCGAGCCTAAACCGAGCTGGATCCAGCAGCTCGCTCCCCTCCAAGCGCAGCCTCTCGTTTCTCGGAGCTGGCTGTAAACAGGGGAAGGGAGGGGCCTGCCGCCTGCCAAGCCAAGCAGAAACTTGTGAGTAACTTAGAGAGGAAAAACAAGTGCAGCGCAGGCAGCAGAGCCGCACGCTGCCGGCAGCGGAGCACCATGTTTTGGAGGAGAAACACGACAGGGCTTTGCAGCCGGCCGCCTTCCTCGGAAACGCCGCTCATCCAAAGCGTGCGGGTCCGGCAGCGCGGAGGAATGTAAAATGTGAATTAAAGGTAAGAGGTTTTAGGGCAGCGCTGTGAGGTTGGGGCCGTGGGAAAGGCAGGCTGGGGAGCGAGCGGCGGCTGGCAGGACGCGCTTTTCCTTCTACATTTTAAGTCCCGATTTTAATTTTCGGTGTGATGAAAGTGTAGAAGCAGACACGAGCAGGGAAAGCAGAGCCAGCCCGCGGTAAACAGGAGGACTGCAGCATTCACTTATGCAACAGTCACCCTCGGACCGCAAAACTGCTTCTGCCTGGAGAAGGGGTTAGTTTAGGTTGATCCAGTAAAGCTGCAGCATCGTAAGGATGTACCCAGGCATGGTCAGTGGAGACAAAACTGCCCTTAAAATGACCAAGACATGGCTGGGTCAGAAATGCTGAGCTGGGCCTGTACAGCACAGCAAACAGGTTCAGTGCCTTCACAGGTACTTGACTATTAACAATGGGTGATTTCTGCATTAATGGCAAAAATATCTCATCTGGTAATTTAGAAGTCATCCAAAAATTTCTTCTGAAAATATTTTTATTTCTGACTTAATTTTTGCTCATTTCAGAGGTAAGTGTAATTTTGTAAGATTACTATTAAACACAATGAATCGCCTACCATTTCTAGCATTAAAACAGAATTGTCTTATTTAACTGCAGTTAGAGGTTATACAGTTAAAAGGGATAATTAGTAAAAACACTTGTGAAAACAGACATCCAAAATAGAAAGCATGGTAGCGGAGACTGTTGATCCTGTGAGACAGCATACAGGCAGGTATTCTGTGGCTGATGTAATTCAGTCTGGAGTAATCAAAGCTACATGCTTAAGGATAAACCTACATAATGGAATTATGTGATCGTATCCATGCTTGTGCTTAGTCACCCTTGCGCTCACTGTAACGTATATATTTGCAATATCTAGTTCCAGTCTGCTGCTTTGGTTGAATCAAGTCATAACAGTTCAGTGGGATGTAATTTTGGTTGCCTTCAACTGTACAAATCAGCTTTTCTTTAAAAAAACCAAAACTTTCTTAAAACCTTAAAGCAACAGATACTTCCTGAAAATGAGTTGTTTTCAGCGCTCGAAAATAGTATCAGGATTGAAGGACAAAGATTTCATACCTTCTATTCATATGCAATACTACAGCTAAGGAACTGATTTGAGAAAACAAACCAAAAATAGTTTTTCCACAAAGGTGAAAGCAAGCTTTGAAACCAACTGGGCTGCATCTTTGTACATTTATCTGAGGAAATCCAGCACGTGACAGTGGAATAAAAATTTGTTTGCCCAGCTAAAATTCCTGTATTTTTAGCCAGATATCTGGCACAGGCTGTGGTATTTAGAAGAAAAATGCATACAGAACAACTGCAATGGGAAATAAGAAATGGAAGTTGACATGATTCTGGAACAAAATCCGTACTATGGCTGAAGTGTCAAAGGACTGGCACTGGAGAGATGCAGCCACGTATCCCTGTGTGTACAAACCCCATGCTGTATAATTTAGCTATAGCGTTCATTCATTTTAATTGCACAATGTTTATTGTGGATCTGATTAAATCTCGTTCCCTCTCTGGAAAGAACACAGGTCCGTGTATTTATACTTTCCTGTGCGTGTTAAAAGGGAAGCACAGCAAACACTCGAGTACCTGATGGTGACAGGGTACACGTGATGCGGGAAATCACCTCCTGCGTAACTGCCCCAGAAGTGGGCTGGCAGGAATCACCACCACGGTTTTAAGGCTGTGAATGTTTCCAGTTGCACTTTAGAGATTACTTATTTCTGCAGTTTGGAAAGAGACTTTTCATGATCGCTTTGAAGTTCCCTGGTTTCAGTGAAAATGTTACCTCTCTACTGATGATAAAGCACAGGTAGCTGGTCGACAACTACTGATACTAGCATACTTTTTAAAGAATTCAAGCTATTTTGTGAGTAAATGATAGCTAATTCTTGCCTTTTTGGAAAGTCAGGCTGCCCTGATATTAGGTTCCCTAGACTACAGAGGTCCATTGTTTTTTCAGATCTAAACGGTTACAGGTTGGAAGTCTGAATACAAACTGACCTGTTAAAAACCCCTTCGCCTCACTTCCCGCTTTCCTCTAGTCTTTGTCAGTTGTATCAGTGATCCGGTATATATCCACCATCTACTACGGTGAATATGCCTCCTAAGAAGCTATATTTTTAAGAGAAAGCCTGTTTAACACCTTAGAAAACTATATTCTCCATCTTATTGCCAGGATTTCTTCTTCAGCTTATATCCTTCAATTCTTCAGCAACTACTTTTATATATTACTAGCTATATAAAAGGCACTGTTTAATAATTAGGAACATTGTACTAATCTTCATATATTACACCAGTACTTAAAGTTACAGTTTATTATTTACTTCTGTTGAGTGTCCTGTATCGACTCATTTGCTACTAATTTAAATTAAAACTTCAGCACATTTACATCTCATGAAATTTTGAATCACAGATGAGTTCCTTCTACACTTAACAAGATCAAAAGGCATTTCAGTCACTGACCTTAAATTGATCAGTTATATAAAGCATTCGATCTCTGTCTTTGCTTTCTTCATACTACATTGCATTTCACTTACGAGATAATATTTCAGCAACACTTTCTGTATTTCTCTCTCTACAGAAAAGCTGGTGACCAGCGGAGAAGATACAGAAGCTAAAATCACTATGTGGAGCTGTGAGACCTTAAACAACAGTACGGAGAACAGCGAGGACCAGCATCTCTGCCATGACTTCCACCTCGTGCTTTCCATCTTTTCCCTACTCTACCTCATTATATGTTTCCCAATTGGTCTGTGTTACAATGGCTTGCTGGTCCTAGTTAATCTCTATAACAAAGCTACTATGACTATGCCAGACGTTTACTTTGTCAACATTGCCATTGCCGGTCTCATCATCAACGCGCTGGCCCCAATGTACCTTCTAGGTCTTGCCAATACAAAGTGGGCCATCTGGAATTCTAATAACGAAGTTTATATTACCTTACTTATTTTATTCAATGTCTCGTCTTTAGTTACCATGTATTCTACAACGTTACTCAGTCTGGACTACTACATCGAACGTGCTCTACCTAGAACTTACATGTCAAGCGTGTACAACACCAAACATGTGTGTGGATTCATATGGGGTGGTGCCATGCTCACAAGTTTTTCATCTCTCCTGTTCTACGTCTGCAATCACGTATCCACTAAAATCATTGAATGTTCCAAGATGCAGAACAAAGAAGCGGCAGATGCGATTATGGTTTTTATCGGGTATGTTGTACCAGCCGTCGCTGTACTCTATGCACTTATATTGATCTTGCGAATACGCAAAGAGGCTACGCCACTGGATCAAGACACTGGACGATTGGATCCATCGGTGCACAGGCTTTTGATCGCCACAGTCTGTACACAGTTCACACTATGGACACCCTACTATGTTATTCTCTTGGTAAGCACATTTACTAATGCACAAGGAAGAATCGCAAATGAAAGTTACGGTCGTATATTACATTTTACCAAGATTTTATCAAAATTCTTGGCTTTCTCAAGCAGCTTTGTAATGCCTCTGCTCTACAGATACATCAACAAAAACTTTCCCAACAAATTACGACGTCTGCTTAAAAAGATACACTGTGGGAATCAAGGGTGTTCTCATGAACGCACAGTAGTACAGCAAGTAATGACGTAGGTATGAAAAACCCCTCCGGTGCTCTGTTACTGCAGTACTTGGCATCCCAGTACTGGACTGGGATATTGCTGTGGTGGCACTCAACGTGAGCGGCCCAACCAAGAGGCTGGAAGGAGCTTTCCCTTACAGCTTCATGAAACAAGTCTTAATTTTCAAGTAGTTAATTGTTTGCTGAAATCTTGTGAGGCTCTGGCCTATGCGCTGTAAGACCTGTGACTTGTAATACTTTCAGTGCACTGAATTGGTTACAAAGCATGAACTCTGTCTTCTTTGTTCTAATAATCCTGTATGAAGAAATAACTAAGCAGTTTATTGAAGTCTTGGCTGAAGACACAGCACCTTGTATCTTGTATAGAAAATGGTATTACCTTATTTTCTGTACAAAGAAGTAGCAGGGCTATCCTTGATGAAGTAAATAGCATTTTTCAATGAAGACTACATAGATGATCTTTACTAAAGATCTTACTAGCCAGTTATACATGTCCAAGTAGTAAATGTTAATTATAAATTAAATTATTTAATTTCTTTCTCCATCACTGAATCCCCTCTAAAAGAAGCCTAATTTACCATTTTCAGAAATTCTCACACAACCTAACCTAAGTTTTAACATCTATGGTAAATTGGTTTTTTTCCTAGATACAGCAATTAACAACAATGTGTTTTATTTTTCCAGTGCTTGCTTTGCATCCTAAAACATTTCAAGAATTCAGAAATATTTATTAACTAATTCTAAGGGAACCGAGAGATGTTTGTTCCACATATTGAAATGAAGGACACAGTGGTTTACAAAGTTAAATTAAAGCTTAACTAGTAAAGAATGTCTGGCTAATGTTATGGTCCACATATGTTCATGTAACAAGAGTAATTATCTTAAAAATAAATATGTTTATGATTAACATTTTGTATTTTCAAGAGATATGTTTGCAAGAAATAAATTAAAATTTCTTTAATCTAGGGCATCACTGGAGGTTTGGAAACTATACAAAATCCTTCAATACGTACAAGATTTTTAAATGGGAGTAATCTGTAGGAATCCCAGTGAGCATCAGCTTTTTGCTGACCTCTCAGAAATGGAGTGCCTCCCAACGTGATTCTTGAATGCACACAATAAAAGTATAGTTTCTGTATTTCACAGTGGGGATGAAGAAATCCAATCCAGATTGCCAAATTGTACTGAGTCTATGAAATACAAGAGAAACACAAACATGCTGCAGGAAGCAAATTAAGTTACCCACAACAGCAAACTGCAGAACGTCGACCCGAGAGCTCCCTGTTCTGTGCTGCTGTTGCATTATTAATGGCAGTGGGAGGCAGAATTTAAACTGGTGTTTTCCCACTGGTTTGCGGGCAGCAAGACACCTTTGTCACTCACCCCACAACACACAGAGTCATTTCATACCTTAATCGGTCACGATGCAACTCAGAGTCTCTGTGACTATTCAAAAAATGCAGTTTTTCAAGCCTCTGGTATAGGAAAAAAAGGGAGCAAAACCAGTATTGAAACTTTTCCATCGCTTATAGCACAATCTCATCTGATAATTGCTTCTAATTTGTCAGCATAGAGGCAACACTTCGGTTACTTTTAAGGGAAGCAGGTGAGAAACAGCCTTTTCAGGTCTTTTCCCTTCTTCTCTTCAACGTAATTCACGTAGTTTCTTCTCATTGCCATCTTTGCTTACCTTCTCCATGCATAAGCATCTAAACTATCAACATCCTGGAGGAAGACTCCCCATTAATCTTTACTTTTTTAAGAGCTTTTCATATTTTATTGAATTTGGTTTAACCCTCAAAGTCTATACATTAAATCATGTGTTTCTATGGCGTTTTCTCCACACACAAAACACCCAGCACAACTACGTCAATTTACTTCATAGTTTTAGCCTGTTTATGAAAACCACATTAAGGAATGAAGCCTTTCTTTATCATCATGTCCAATTCTCACACTAATTTATAGTGCCTTGATGCTGACATGATACTGGCTGCTTTGGATTTTTTCCCCTTGAGAGGTTTTCTATGAATTTCTACACATCCTGAGCATTTAAGCTCACTTCCACACAAATGCTTAAGAAAGAAATCCTTCCTTAAAACTGTCAAACAGATAGGCTCTGCTTCTTCCCACTCGAGGAAAATTAGGTTTCCTAATGCACCACATGAAATCTGTCATGTGAAATCTGTTAAAGAAATTCCATCCCATTACGCAGGAAAAATTCCAGCAGGGAGGAATTACCTGGTGTGGAGAGAGGCTTCCTGAGCCAGGGCACGGCCAGGGCTCTGTGGCTGAACAGGCAGCATTAAGTGCAATTTTAACTTCCATGTTGCTTCCTTAGTTCTGTTTCCCCCTTCTCCCAAAACATCTCACTTGCTGTCTCTAACAGGACTGTTGTATTTATTTCTCTTCCTTTCCATGTTAAATTCCTGGTTTCAGATCACGGTTCTTTTATCATTTACCTTTTTCATTTCTCTGTGCTATTTATTTAATTTTCATTTTGCTTCTCTGTTTCCATCTGTGCTTGGTCTTACACACTCAGTACCATTCACCACTCACATTTACTTCATCAGATTGACTCCTTTACGATGACTCAAATCTTACTGAATGATTTGACTTTACAAATGGATTTACATAGTAAAATGGAAGCTGTTTTTTAAGAGATGGAGAAAGAACAAGTTTTTATATAATTTACCCTTGAAATGCCAATATTTTTCCTAGTCTCTTTTTAATGCAGCAAGTATGTTTGCATGTATCCTTGATAATACTGTGACTGCAATCACGTAGACAACTTTCATAATTTAATGAACAAGACTGATACCTGTTCAACTTATATATCAAATTAACTTTTAAAACAAGTTGCCTCAAAGAAGCTGTGCCATGGAGCTGCCTGACTGCTGTTGTCTTAAGGAAATTGTGAACTTAACTGCAGCACCCTCACATGGTATCTCTTGAAAAGCAGTATTCCAAAAAACAAGAACTTTGCAAAAGCAAGTGCAGTAAAATACTTAAGGAAATACATGGCATCATAAATATGGAAGAACTATTATGGGCAAATCTTTAATAGACAAAGTTCTCCAGAATGGGGCCTTTCCATTTCACATACCTGAAGGTTTCTGGTGACTGTAAATAGGGGCTTAGCTTTCACACTTAAATAAATATTAATAAAATACTGTATATATGCAAGATAAAAATCAGTCTACTGATGTAAAAAGAACTTGCAAAGAATTTATTAAATTATTTCTTGAAGTGTATCATTGAAATGTAAACCTTTGAACAGTAAGGTGTACTGTACGTTTCTGTATGTATATACTGTGTACTAGAAAGTAAGCACTAGTTAAGTGCCATTATTAACAGTGTTATTTTCTCAAAAAATTAGATTTAATATTTGAGTTGATCTACGACTTACAGCCCTCTTGCTCAACTGCCAAATAAGTCAAATTCAGTGAACTAACAAAAATGCTGCTCTCTGCTTCTGCTTAAATTATTAACATAGCTAGCTCAAGACAGGTTTCGTTTCAGAATCAAATGGAGTTGGTCTCTGAAGACATAATTTCGGTTAATGAAAGTAATCAACCCCCTAGAAAATTTATGGTTCTGTTAAAATGGAGAGATGTGGCCTTCAATGTTATGTCAAAATACTACAGAAATGGATTTCTGCAAAGCTTGGAAAAGGAACTATTGACTCATAATAAATTCTCAATAAAAATTGTGTGTCTGGTTAGTAAGATGTGTGATTTTGTCTTGGCCTTCTTGACAAAAACCTATTGTAGACAAGGTTAAAGGCGTGTTGCTTCACTGAATCAAAATATAACAAACTGCATGACTTGGATGTTGAAGCAGACAAGTTATCAGATTTTCCAGGCCCTAATTTTGACATCATTAAAATCTCATTATTCATTAGCATGAAATTATCTGGGAATGAAAGCAAAAAGGCACACACCCCCCAGCTCTTTTCAGCCTAAAGAATCCAGCGACTAATAGGATAGAGTAACGTTGCACCACAGCGGGACGGGGCTGGTGATTGATGCAACCATCGGCCATGGCCTTGTCACCTCCTCTCCTTTGTGCTGCCACAAATGAGATCTCAGAAATCAGCTTCCTGCAGAAATTCTCTGGGTTCCCAGAACAACATAATGTAATAACCCACACCTCTGGCATCTTGAGGAAAATTTAGTTTTAAGAATATAATATTCTTCATAATACGCTTACTGCAGTAACCACTGCATATAACAGTCATCATGGAACAGCTGGTTTACTCCATATATGAAAATATTTTCCTGGCTCCACTTTCAAAATTATTAGTTTGTTCCATTTAAATTTTCTGTGAAGTGTAGGGAGACAGCAAGTAAAATCAAACTCTGGTGAATTCCTTAAATAAAATAAAACTTCGTCCAAGGCACTTCTGAGTGTTAAGTCTCAGTGAGAAATAAATTAAAATGGTGACTGTGAAAGTGGAAGTTGCAGCATTACATCATTTAGTCAAAACCCAGTATCTGACGAGATGCCCTTATTTCCATACAACGTTTAGGGAGTATTTTCTGTTTAACTGGAGAGGCAGCATCTCTAAAGAAACACAGAGTAGTGATTTTCTGATGTTTCACTCCTCAGAGCTTTAAGACATAACCATTATACATGAAAAGGCTATTGTTTCTCATCTGGATTAGCAAAACTCCGTTTACACAACACAGACTTGAAGGATCTTAAATGAGAACAGAGCTACTTAATAAGCAGCAAGTTGTCAGGCCTACAGGTCTGTGAAGGGTGAACTTCTACATAAATGCAAGTAAATAGCTGATCAGGTACAACCAAGTCAATAGGCTTAAACTCATCCAAACCAGGCCAACATGGCACCAGAACGTGCCCTTTTCTGTCAATACAAAGAGATTTCACTGAAGACAACCACATTTTGGAGCAGTAACAGAAAATATGCATTTAACTATTACGTAACAGGAAAATAGGCCCCGAGGTTGCCAAGAATATATGACAGAAAACCCAAAGGGAAGTAACACTTTTTTTTAAAACTAAGATTCAATTAAGCTGGTTTTGTGCTGTGGATAAGTACATAGCTAAACCCCCATTTATCATTGCTCATTAAAAATGAAAGCAGCACAGTGCTCGGGCTGGAGACCTTCTGGAGCTTCACTGCAGCGGCACAGGGCTGGGAAGAGAAAGCAGAATTTGGCCAAGTGCTGCTCTCGGTTCTGCTGTCAGCACAGGGCTTACAGAATTACTGATTTCAGCCTCAGTTTCTGCAGCTGCAAAGTGCTCAATGCACTGATGAATCTCAGACATATGCTCCAAGATTAATTTTTGCAGATTCTCAGTAAGCGAAACCTTGTGTATCTCTTAACCATCTCATGCAATACTTTTTCCGAGTGAAAGCAAGCTAAACGCACCAACCCAGCTGTGCACACTGCCATGGCAACAAATTTGAAGTGTGAACTGTTTCCTCTGCTGTATTTCCTTTAGCTTTCCATTATATATCAAAACACTTTGACGTATGCTGAATACATTCTTTTCCCATCAGTAAGAAAGAAGATTTATTAAGCTACTTGGTCTTCCCACCAAGCCCTTTCCTTACCTTGGATGTCCCTGTGATTTCCTTCTATTCCTTCCTCCTAAAGAACTGGCACTTTTAATTACATTCACAAGAACTGTCAAAATTATTCACAATCTACAACAGGAAGCATTCTTGTATTATTACAAATGATGACAGTAAAAGATTCTTAAAATACCAGATTCTTCTCAGAGTGTTTATGAATTAAATAGAAAAGTATGTTTTTTAAAAAGAAAAATACTTCCTACCAAAAGTTCTTTAAAGCAAATTCTCTAACCAGAAAGAGAATCCATTTTACCTAGTTTAAAAGTACTTGATGATGTATTATATGAAAAGATAAATAAGCAGCAGCATAAATACTCCCAACGCAGAGACTAGGAGAGAGGATTAATGGCAGAGAAAGAGAAACAGATGGCAGAAGAAACGGCAAAAGAAAGAGAAATAGATTTAAAATTAGAGACATCTTGCAGGAACTTTACCTGCAAGCATGGTGACCAACAGTAGGAATAATTCTGCTATAAAAATGCAGAGAAAGTGCTCAGCTCTGGATAAACTTAACCTTCAAAACCACAGAATTAATCTCCTAAATTAAAGTGTCTTTATCACAAATCTCACTGATATTGATAGGAAGTTCTGCTCATCACTTTCATGTTAGCCTCTGCATTACCAATTACAAAGTGAATTGAAAAGCCTAATTTTACAAACATATGCAAATTTCAGCTAAAATTTATCTTGAAGCTGGTAGAATTTCCACAACTCAAAAACTTTTAAAAGATCATTTCTAAATGAATTCTGGCATTAGGTTATATCGAAACTGTTTTAGAAACTCCATCTGGTGGTCACTAGGCAGAATACTCGTGGAGTTCCCAAAAGCAGTAAGATCAGTAAAACTAATCCCAACCGACCAACTAATCTGTGTTAATAATTAGAAAAAAAAATAAAAATCAGTCCCAGCTTCTGGTTAAACACAGATTTGTTCTGGCTGGTCCTGTCTGCAAGCAGTAGGGATATTGCTGCAAGTATTTGTAAGAAGAAACAAAATTAACCATAACTTCTACAACAAACTGGTGCTGGGAGGATGAGGCAGGTAAGAGAAAATTCTGTTGCAAGAAACCCATCTCAACAGCGGTTAATTTTGGGTTTGGTTTTGTACCTAACAGAAGGAGATTTAACCAGGCGATTAGGTCTGATTATTCACAAGAAAGAAATATTTATTTAAAAAGCATGTGTTTCTTGTATTGTTTTATGAAACATCTGGTTCTAGTCATTGCGGTTGACAAGATGCTCAAAGATCAAAGGAAGTGCCATTCCCATTCAGCTCCAGAGCATTGTAATTCTTTTTAATTAAGTGATGGTTTCACTAGTTGACAATGAAATAGATTTCATAATTAATACAGAAGTTATGAAAATGTTTCAGGTCAGCCCACGTGCAATTAAATAATCATTCTAGCACCTGCAGTGTTTGGCAGAGACCAGCTCTTTAATAAAACTTGCCATTAGAAAAAGCATTTTTCCACCCTTTAATAGAAGTAGAGTATTATTCAGAAATACAGGCAATTTTTGAGCTCCCATATCTGAGTTACACAGATGATCAACCCATACTGAAGAGTGTCTTTTGTGACTGATAGAAACATTACTGTATAGTATTCATAATAAAATACTGTTATAAAACAACTTACATTACAAACACTGCCCAAATAAGCCAATATAAAATCACTAATCGTGAATCATGGGCAAGCAACCCTGAGATGTGAAGGCAGCAATCGCACAGCGCAGAGCACGGCTACTGTAGAATAAAAGGAAGAAATGTTGGTTTACGACCAGCCTCTGAGGCATAGGTAATTATTAATACCAGTGCTTATGTATGCACATCTCCAACATGTGGCTTCTTAACCCTATCCAAGGAGAGCCAGTCAGACTTATCACATTTGACAGATTCACATAGCTCCATGTACCTTATAAATCCACATAAGCAGCTGAATTCCATTTTTAAAAGCCCAACAAAACAAAGAAACAAAACCCCACACCGCACCTCACACTCAGAAAACCTCCCAAAACCAAACATGCAGGGAATATAATACAATAAAGACATGCAACATTTTTTTAATTCCAAAATTCATCCATAAACAAAATTCACTTAACTTTCTTCAAGCTGACAATTCTTGGTTTGTGTACCACCTCTCTGCTTCCCCACTCCCCTCCTTTTTTACGTCCAAGGCCTGATGTTCCACGGTCTTTTAATCAAGGCCACAAATTTGCTTGCTCTCAAGTAAAAAAAAGACTAAACATACATAAAATTAAAAGCAAGGCCTATGACAAGAACAATTTTACAGAGTGACTGGCAACTGTACATCCATATAACAAAAGCCTTAGGATAGATGCTCTTCTCAAAAATTAAGTTTTTTTTTCTTTTCCCCAGAAATCTTGAGTTATTGCATTAATACACGTAGCCTTAAGGTGCTAAAATGCCACCAAGAAAAGCTTCCAATATGTAAGCTCAGCCACTGAACAGAGGATCAAGGCAATCTTTGACTAACTCTGGCCAGTATCCCACACAAGCTATTTTTTTTGCTACATAACACCACCAGAGGAAAAATTAAGATGGAAACACATGGTAGTTTAAAAAAAGTATATCTTTGCAAAACTTGTAGACTATTTCACAGTTCAAAATTCCAGTAACACAGCAATTGCTTTTCATCATAACACACTGGGGAACAGGCATTTAATATTCCAAAACAACCCTATCTTACTACACTGGAACAGTCTTCTTAATCACATTGCATCAAAAAGGCAAGACAAGAGATGTTAATCGAGAGCGGAAGACAGCAGCATAGTCTAAAAACAGACTTGAGGCTTCAAGATGAGCTCTGTGCAATAACCATTACCCTTGCTGCAGCCTTTGGGCTCAGTCCTTGATGGCTGCCGCCATTGGTGCTGCACCAAGCAAACAAGAGTCCTACCACGCATCTGAGTCCTGTGGCTCTTTGCTGAACAACTGATCACAAGGATTCATAAGGACAGTGAGCAATACAGTCACCACCTCCGTAACACTTTACTGGGTGGATCTGCATTAAGCCAGAGAATAAAAAGACTGAAATCTCCATGGTTTCAGCATCTCTGAGGTTTAATATGGCCAAATGCCGGG
>NW_010199647.1:0-212 GCF_000695765.1 Mesitornis unicolor
AGTGCCACTTGACTGGAGACTAGCAGATGTTTTGCCCATTTACAAGAGAGAACAGAGGGAAGATCTGGGTAACTGCAGACCTGTCAGTCTGACCTCGGTGCCAGGGAAAGTCATGGAACAGGTCATCCTGAGTTGCTATCTCACAGCACATACAAGATAACCGAGTGATCAGGCCCCGTCAACATGGGTTCAGGAAGGGCAGGTCCGGCCCA
>NW_010199648.1:0-2644 GCF_000695765.1 Mesitornis unicolor
CAAATTTTCAAATTTCAAATGTCAAAATTCCAAATATCAAAGCTCAAAATCTAAAATTCCAAAACGTCAAATTTCAAAATTTCAAATTCCAAACCACCAAATTTCAAATGTCAGACTTCAAAATGTCAAAGTGTCAAGTTTCAAATTTTCAAATTCCAAAATTTCATATTTCAACATTTTAGAATTCAAAATTTCACTGTTCAAATTTCAAATCTCAAATTCCAAAATGTCAAATTCCAAAACACCAAATTTCAAAATTTCAAAATGTCAAATTTCAAAATGTCAACTTCTAAAATGTCAAATTTCAAATTTTCAAATTTCAAATTCCAAAATTTCAGATTTCAACATTTTAATTCAAAATTTCACTTCTCAAATTTCAAATTTCAAAATTCCAAATCGCAACGCTCAAAATTTCAGATTTCAAAATCTCAAATTTCAAAGTTTCAACTTTTAAAATGCCAGATTTCAAATTTTCAAGTTTTCAAATTTCAAGTTCCAAAATTTCAAATTCCAAAATGCCAAGTTTCAAAATGTCACATTTCAGATTTCAAAATGTCAAATTTGTGTCACGTTTCAAAACTTCAAGTTCCAAAATTTCAAATACCAGATTTTCAAATTTCAAAATTTCAAATTTCAAAATTTCCACTTCTAAAATGTCAAATTTCAACTTTTCAGATTTCAAATTCCAAATATCAAAGCTCAAAATCTGAAATTTCAAAATTTCAACTTGTAAAATGTCATATTTCAAATTTTCACATTTCAAATTCCAAACCACCAAATTTCAAAATTCCAAATTTCAGATCTCAAAATGTCAAATTTCAAAACGTCAACTTTTAAAATTTCAAATTTCAAATTTTCAAGTTCCAAAACTTCAAATTTCAACATTTTAATTCAAAATTTCACTTCTCAAATTTCAAAATTCCAAATCGCAACGCTCAAAATTTCAAATTTCAAAATCTCAAATTTCAAAGTTTCAACTTTTAAAATGCCAGATTTCAAATTTTCAAATTTCAAATTCCAAAACACCGAATTTCAAAATTTCACATTTCAGATTTCAAAATGTCAAATTTAAAAGTGCCGCGTTTCAAAATCTCAATTTCAACATTTTAAAATTCAAAATTTCACTTTTCAAATTTTCAAATTTCAAATTTCAAAATTCCAAATCTCAACGCTCAAAATCTCAAATTTCAAAATCTCAAATTTCAAAATCTCAAATTTCAAAATCTCAGCTTTTAAAATGTCAAATTTCAAATTTTCACATTTCAAATTCCAAATTTTCAAAAGCCAAAAACTCAAATTTCAACATTTTAAAATTCAAAATTTCACTTTTTAAATTTCAAACTTCCAAATCTCAAATCTCAAATTTCAAATCTCAAATGCTCACTTTTCAAAATTCCGATTCCAAAATTCCCATTTCAAACTTTCACATTTCAAAACCTGCATTTTCCGGTCTCAAAGTCCAAGTTTTACCACGTCAACGTTCCAAGTGCCACATTTCAAAGGCGTCAAATTTCAAACCCATCCAATTTCAAACAAACCTCAGATTCCAAACATCAAATGTTCCAAAATGTCAAGTTTCAAATACGACAAATTTCAACCTCATCAAATCCCGAATGCGGCCAATTTCAAATACGTCAAAATCGTTTGAAAATAAAGATCTAAAAAAAGTCTCGGAAAACCCAAAAAGTTTCAAATCCGAAAACTTTGAGCGTTTTGAAACTTTAAAATTAGAGACGTGAATCCCAAAACCTCTCTGAGTCGCCACAGAAGCTTCCAACTGTTTCAAAACGTAGAGATTACCGAAGTCAGTCACAAAATTTGCCACGAGAATTTTCAAAGTTCTCAAAGTTCAACGTAAAATTACAGAAATTCGTGAGAAAAATCGTTAAAAGCGGAGAAGCGATTTGTAAAAACCCCTCGGAGTCTAAAAATTAACGATAAGAAGTAAAGACTCCTAACGGAACCTGCAACAAATCGGAACCTACATAAGAATGATGAAGCCGAATGAATAAAACCGTGAACATCAATGATTATAAAACCTGTGAGATTCATAAAGATGATTTAACGGCCAAGAATTCTACAAACGAACACGACTGGAACCGCAGGAATCAGGAAAACCACCAGAATCACAGAAATTGTAAAAACTGGTGATAAATTGATCCATTCCACAGCAACTGTGAGAAACCACAGGCGTTACAAAGCTGGCAGAAGTTAAATGAGAAAACCACAAGGACTCGAACAAGTTCCAGAAGCAGCTGGGATCGTTACAGCCATTAAAAAACGGCTAAAATCCTAAGAAACGCTCGTTAAAATCACAAAGATTGATTCTTAAAGCCATAAAACACAACCAATAACGGTTAAAAACACAACATTGAAACCATTACAGTTACAGGAACCAATCATCACCACCACAAACCACACCAACCAACTACAAACCCACGCGAGTCAATCACCCCCCCGTTAGTGACCCACCTCATCAGTGCTCACCTGCTGGCGTAGGGGGAGCCCTCAGCAGCGAAGGGGGGCGCGTAGGGGGGCGTCGGGGGAGGCCCGAAGGCGCCGTAGCCTCCCCCCGTCCCGGGGGTCTCGGGGGTCCCGTTGCCCGGGGTGGGGGCGTAGGGGGCGTCGCTCGAGAGGCGGCGCC
>NW_010199649.1:0-456 GCF_000695765.1 Mesitornis unicolor
ATAACGCAGGTTACCTGAAATTCAGGAAGATACGTTCTTCAACACATGTGAAAAACCTGGATAGCCACATTGTGGACTCCGGTGACACTGCACTGATCTTTTAGATGAAAGCCCCACCTGATCAGCTTCCTGTAAACCCCAGAGGTAGCCAAGCACCTCCATTGGCCAAGCAGCAGCAACCCTTACTCAATATAAGACACTCTCCTAGGAACACAGCTTAAACCCTGCTCATGTACCCTGAGAGGGCCAAAACATCCCTTCTTCTGGGAAGCTGGTGAAGTCCTGGGCATGACTTTACCCAAAGGCTTATTTAGAGCACTCCAGCTATTGAAGAACTCAGTGATTCAATCATCTCCTCTGTCCCATGGGGTGTAAACCACATTTCACACACGCCATTACACGCCACGGACAACAGACTAAGCTCGATGGCTGCATGCCAACTGCTGGCAGCAGCAA
>NW_010199650.1:0-28407 GCF_000695765.1 Mesitornis unicolor
TATACATATATATATATATATATATATATACCCACACACACCCATATACAGATATACCTTTGAAATCCACCTATGAAAAGGAAAGAGAAGAGTTGGTTTGGTTCGGTGTAACACATTAATAATGGCATTTTACAGTTATCTGACTGATTTTCAAGTATCAAGGTGGCTTAGTGAGTTTTTGGTTTACTTGGGCAAATGCACATAAAGCAACAGATACGTTCATCTAGTCTGCAGCTGAGATAAGACAGATTTCCAAAATGTGTCACCTGGAATCTTCTGGTATCACTTGGTGTCATATGCTGCAGAGCTGTATTTGTTGCTGGAGCACCACATGGTAAGTGCTGATAGAGTCATAGAAGGAACGTTTGGGTTTGAAGCTTGCATGTAGCTCAACTGAGGAAAAAAAATCTAACTTGCCAAAATTAGACTTTTTGTATGACACAAACTGGTTATAAAAGTAAGAGTGCACTTGCCTTGTGATCAAAGCCGTAATCTAATCTAGGAAGGAACATATGATGCTGAGTAGGAACAGCTTTTCTCTCTGAAAATACCAGAGTTTTGTTGTTCCCCCTACAGTCACGAGTAATCTCAGGGATGGTCATTTGGGGTTGAGATTTGCACAAAACAGGAGTGGTCTTGGATACCATTATGACCAATAATGTCAGAAGTTGGACTTTCTATTCAGAAAACTGGTCTTTCTAGAGTGTGCCAAGGTAGACCTTCAGGAAAGAAAGCACACATAGTCTGTATTCCTTTTCCTCTTCTTTTTTTTTGGCAATATCACAGATCCAGGGATCAGATTTTTAGCTGTTTCATTCGTAGAATGAGGAACAGGTTTTGAAGATCACACTGTGATACTCTGCACTATACCTTGATTTTAAACCCCTGAAGAGAAATGCTTTTCATCCAAGTGAGAGTGGTGGTGCTCGATGTTTCTAGAAGCTTTGGGGGTACCAATCGTAACAACGTGCTCAAACAGATTGATGCTTGGGAACCGGAATATTCAGAAATACAGGCAATGCCATTTTGGAAGGATTCCTTAGCTGGTTGGTAAACATCTTGGCTCCAGGTTCACATTTGTTATGGACTGGAAATCCAGATAAGACGAAACTTGAGAAAAAGATCATTTGAGATGTCTTAATGCCGTCCAGTAAAGTATCTGATGCTGACAGTTCCTGGAGATCAGGGCGCTCTCCATGCATTTTAACTTCATAAAGAAGAATGAGGCTTTAGGGGAAATCTGGCTCCTTTTGTTAATGCCAAACTTTTCTGAAATTTCTCCTCTTCTTCCTTATTATGCCTATTAGTAAAGCTGTGAGGGGAAGACTGATACTTGAAAAGGAACTGCAAGTTAATATAGCCTGTTTTAGTTGCGTGGACACTTAATTTTGGGGATAAAGGGGAGACATTAGTGGAGACATTAAATGGAGAGATGTACTTCTGCAGATTCTTTAACAGAATTCAATAAAACAGTGCCTTGAGAGTGCAATATTTCCTTCTTCTGTTAAAAACTGAAAGGAAAATACAGAAGCTCCACTCAACATAACTTCCTATGTTTTCTTGATAACGTACCCTTCCTCAGCCTTGAGGGTTCAGTTATGTTACAGTGAATGCACCTCCAAAGTGGTCAGATTCTGTGGGTCAGATCATTTCTGCTGGGTGGGGGTAGGAGGAGGGAAGAAAAATAAGGTAAAAAAAAAAGGGGGGGAGAAAAAAAGATTAAAGCTAGATTTAAAACAAAATAATATATATATGCATACATATTTAGAATCTTTCCCTGTATCCCCTTACAGTTTCTCCCTCTAGTTGCTGGGGAGATGGTGGTTGTATAGTTAGAAGTTTAGTGCGAATATACTGGACACAGTTTTCTTGAGAAGAGGAAACAGAATGGTTAGGATGCTCCAGGTAATCTGTCTTAATACCCTTCTGCATTTGAGTTTCTAAGCCTTCCATTGGGCGGGCTTGGGAGTGAAAAAAAAATTGCAGCTCACATTTACAGTTCATTGGTTCGTGCCAGTAGGCCACAGATGACCTACTGAGAAGATCCTGTGATGGCATTACTTGGAGGTAAAATAAAATCTCCCAACACCCGCCTCCCCCCGAGCCCCCCCGCACTGAAACACACCCTTGCTGCGATCCCACTTGCTGCTTGTCAGCTCCTGTCCGTGCTCCCTGCTGCTGTGTCGGGGTTAATACGATGTGAAAGAGAAACTGGCAAATAGGGAAAGCCATCTTTGTGTGCGTATGTGTGTGCGAGCGCTGCTGTTTCATAGGCTCGGGCAGCTGCTGCATGGCCGATGATGCTTGCTCTCTCTTTTTCACCCTGCCTCCCTGCAGACAACTAATGAATCATTTCTAGCCTGAATACTAGCAGCGCAAACACACCAATGCTGCTGCCGCTGCTGCCGACGCTGCCGCCTTTCTCGACAAGGTTGTAATTTGACACAGTAGACTGCAGTTCTCTCTCGGCAATGATCTTGCTGAACATCGGAAGCACTTGATTTGAAGGTATGCTGAGATTTCACCCTTTCTAAAAATAGCTGTTTCTGTTAAATGCTTTACAGGCCAAATGAGGGTGGGAGGGATGAAGATTTGTAGGTGTGCGTGGGGAAGAAACCTCTTTTTAGTTAGCAATAATGCAGCAGTAACTCTTACCGGAGGCAGACAAACTTTATTATTCTGCTGCAATTCAATGATGCCCTTCACTGGATCTTTTCTTCTAGGATCTGCTCAGAATAATAAAATGTGTTGGTATCGTGCACGAGCACTAGGTAAAGGGATTAAACTCTTGCTAGATTATTCCATCCTCCCTCCTATTGATGTTTAATCTGATGTCATTTTCCAGTCACTTTTAAGGTTTCCAATAAAATAAATACTTATATTGACAGGTTTGATGGTGCCATGTTTCTTTTCTGTATTAGTGTCTGTGGGCAAAGTTAGTAATCATACTGCCTAGCAGCTCCCCCCCAGCCCCCAAGCACAGTGCATATTTACAGTAGCTGTTTTCTTTGCAGATGTATGCTGTCATGTCATGGCAAAGTCATCAATGTGATTACCCTTCCATATAGATATTGCTAATGAAATTATATATGGTATTTGTCTGGCAACTAATGCTAAATTAGACCAATTGCAAGTAAATACCTCATCCTTTTTGGGTAGATGGGAGAGATCTTCTGCAGCTATATATATATATGGACACAGTATGCATAGCAGTATCTGTGGGAAGTATGTTATATATATGTAAGCATGTAGAACTGAAGAATAGCATTTTATTATACAATATGCGTCTAAATACCAGGTAAATAGTTAGCATGTACCAGTGTACTGTGCTCAATATTATAGGGGATACTGCAGCTTTTTTCTATTAACCTTTTTTCAAAATTGGCTCTTGCCTGTAGCGTTGGGCAGAGGAGGTATGCCTTTCCAAGTGTGATGTGATGGTCGACATTACAGTTGTACATGGTCTTAGTACAATTTTAACTGAGGAAAATGTAACTGCATATGGAGGCTTTGGTTTTACTTTCTAAGCTACTGCTGTCTTTTAGTGGTGGAACACTGACTGGGCTTTTTTTGTCCAGTGATGTAGAGTTTATATATAAAATAACTCAGCAGAATAACTTAATGAGTCTTGTCACTGCATCTGGTAAATAGAGAGTATACTCCTTAAGTGATTGGATATATTTTGAAGAAATACCTAAAATCAGAGCCATTGATCCTAACATTAAGAATTGCACCATGGATGCTGAGGCAGGGAAAGAATATTGTGATTGCCATCATCAAAATACAAATAAGGACTATTGCTTAGCAAGATAGAAGAGCTGCCTTAAGAAAACAGCATGAAACCTTGGAATGCAGACCAAGCAGTACAGTGGCAATTAAAGCATCTCCATAAATTCAATTAAAAATAGCAGTATACATGAACTGATATGAAAGTTACTGTAGTCACTTTAGATTTCAGCTTTTTTGATCAGGAGGTGTTGCATTTTTATTAGAGGAGGGCTTTCAAGTCCACCCAGCCAACAAATGAGGAAGGCAGTTCAGATCAAATCATACAGATTCACCACTGTAGACAACCTTTGAAATACATATGCATTACTTCTAGTATCCTAAAGGAGGGTGCTTGGTCTTTTTTTAGTGACTTTGTTATTTTTATTAAAAAGAATTGATGGTCCTAACCAGTGGCTTTGTTCATACTACTTTTCTTTTTAATAGGAAAAAGAGCTACACTAAATGACACTGGTGAAGTGGTCATGCTCCCTGCAGATTAGAGAGCAACCCTGATTTTTCGTAGCTATGTACGTGAATGGGTTCCAGTCTGTTAACATTACAGCATGACTGTAAACTGGAGGCACTGAACAGAGGTGCAGTGTTATTACATGCAACTTCATAGATTTGGGTGTATCTGGAGCACCTTTCTGAGAAATTTAAGATGTTGAGTTTTCTATAATTATAACCAAATTATAGCTTTAAAATGGCACATGAATTTTAGCAGTAGGAAAAGTGAGATGGAACAAAATATAGGACAGTGCAGTGCCACAGATTTCTGCATGAAAATTATCTGAGTAGCTGATGCATGCTACTTTAGTTAACTGACAATTACAGGCTCAGAAATATTAAGCATCTCCATGTGACCAATCTCAGTACAAGCTAGGTATGTACTTTTGCTTACATACAAAATAAGTATCTCTGCATGTCAGCTCATTCTATTTTAGCTATGTGTTAGATGTGCATGCTTATTGTATTTTAGATAGGTGTGTGATACTGAGTATGAAATGAATGTATAAGCACAACAGTGTTCATTCTGGTAATAGCTTATTACAAGAGTCTGAGCCATTCTGCATTGCCAGGAGTGGAAATAAGATGCCTGAGATCACTGGATATTCAGTATCCTCTGGTATAAAGGGGGTTCCTTTATGTGTGTCAAATGCTCCACCACATATCAAAATCAAATATCCAAAATCATGCTAGACACTAGTTGGCCATGCACCACTGCTCTGTCCTTTCAATATTTATGTTGAGTAAGTCTGGTTTGAGAGTTTTTCATTTAATTGAGATTGTTGTAGGCCCTTGTCGCCCCTATTGAATATGCCAGAGTAGCTGACCGTGGATGTTCTAAGCTGACTGTCCACCACAGAGGAGAATTGCCACAAAGCATTGCAGACAGTAGCATTTGCTCATTGCTGTTAGAGTTGAAAAATATATACCAATATCATGATTAAAAATAGAATTGGAATATAGCCACAGCACTGGGAAAATGCAACTTCTTCAAAGCAACATGGCAGGAAAGCAGTTTGTGTTCACCAGTGAAGAAGAGGGCTTTTGTCAGGCTTATTTGCACGGAGTGGGCTCTTGGGAAATGGCAAAGATAACGTGACCTGGGAGAGCAGCTGATGATCTGGAGCAGCTGGTTGACACTGGGGTTTGAATGTGGTCATTGAGAGTTTCTCTGCTAACTGTAACCACCCTGTTAAATAACGTGTTGCGGTCGCGTTCATTCTGTAAAGTATGATTGTAAAGCCACCTGTGGTTGGTGTTTTGGTGAGGAAATTAGAGTGGCTTATAGGCCTGTGGCTCAACAGTCTGGCTTGTGCTTGTGATGTGGCACTGGATAAGGACATCAGTGTGACTTCCAGCTCTGCCACAGGTTCTGTGGATGGCCCTGGCCAAAGCACTTAGTATCTCTTGGGCTCTGTTCTCTTTCTGTAAATGGGAATAATAATGAACCACTTCTACTACATTCTCCTAATTTTATCTGCTTAGTAATGAGTTCTTCAAATCAAAGACTGTTTTCTCCATTGGGATACCAAATCCCGGTGGATGTTTCTAGATGCTACTTATAAATCACTTGACAGGCTGCATTGCATGTTGTTGATCTATGAAAAAAATACTTCCAAGTGTCAGAAGAACCTGAATTGATTCTGAGCTTTTTGGTATAACATTTGATTTGCTAAACTTTCTGTTGTGCCTGTGGGTGTGTTCAGTTTTGAGTGAAAGCCGAGTTTCCCTGATGGTGACAGTCGTCTGGTGGAAGCACTTACAGTGCGAAAGTCAGGCCAGAGGAAGTGGGACTGTAGGCCTGTTGTTTTGCTGTTTGTTTTTTAATTGTCACAAAGTTTTATATTTTCTGTGTTACAAACAGTATAACGCTTGATTTCTAAGGCAATAAGTATTACGATGCCAGACGTTGGATGTTAATTAGCAAGCAGCAGCGGTGCGTGATATCACCATGAAGAATCGAGGGGAAGCATTGTGAATATAGCAGTATGGCCCAGTTTCTTTTCTGTGTTCTCACCTACTGACAATTAGAAACTGTCTTCCATATTTTCTTTAAAGATTATCTGTCATCAAGCTTGTCAGTGTGGTACCTTCCTTAAGGCCTGATCAGAGCACAGCAGGAGGATGGTCAGTCAAGCATACGCACCCCTTCCTTTCCATGCTCCATCTCCACTGGGGCTAGACTGATTTATTTTTGTTTTTAATGATTTTTTTCTTCCTGACGAGCATAAATAATTTTTATAGACAGCTTCAATTTAGTTTTTACACTGGGTTTGTGTGTGGAAAAATGATAATAATATCCCGTCTTGCCAATTTTGGAAGGAAAAGAAGTCCTTTTTGAGCCAAGTTAACCTGTTTAGGGTTGGCTTAGAAAAATCCTAAATTGAGACTAAATTTCTCCAGAATCAGGAGTTTATTCTGTCACTTCACCATTTCAGCTTCTGCCGAATATTTTTGTAGCTCCTTTTTATAAGTTTGAAAGATGCTATTTGTTACTTCTGTATGGAATATTATGGTGCCTTTTCACTGACATGGAAAAGGCATCTTTAGTAAGCACATTGTCCAACTAGCTTAAAAATATTCTCTGATATTAATCAGCAGGGACTTTTACAGATCTGTGCCAGTTTGCACCAGGAGGGATAGCTCAGCACAGTGTCTCTGGGAGTGTGCTAAGGGGCTAAACTCTTACAGAAGATGGATAGAATTGATGGTGCTTAGAATCCAGCTGGATGAAGCTCGCAGTTGTCACAATGGCAAGCAATACACGCTTCAGTCTGTCCCCTTTCCTGCATTTTCCCTCTTCTGTGACAGTCACAGTGTCACCTATTTGTTAAATCTTCATTTCTGCTCTCCCCACTTCCCTGCCCCCAATTCTGTGTGCAGTGGAGAGCGTTAAGACTATTCCAGGGGTGTGTTTCTTCCTTTCTCTCTTGTTTACTGCTTGCTAATTAAATTTGGTAGGTGGCAGTTTGAAATCTTAGTGGGACGTGTCATGTGGCTGCTAATGCTCTGCAGATCTCTATTACATAACCTTTAAGTAGTTTGGGGAAATGTGCTTGTGTCATACTGGGCCCGACATAAGGCTCTGTCTGAAGCCAACAGTCTGAGCGGGTTTTTTATGTACGATGACTGTAGAAATCTTGTGGATGGTTTGTTCTGGCACAAGATTTGTGCCCTCGCTTGTCAGGCCAATTGTCTTATTTCCCTGAAATGCTTTGCAGTCTGCACTGTCTGCCTTTCCTGCAGGGTAGAGTTGGGGAGGAGTTAGATTTAAACACTCTGACATGCCAGGTAATGATCAAATGAATATTAAATGCAGGATGCTAGGATGCCTTCTGTTTTCCTGATAGATTTATTCATTTTGGTTTTGAAGTGACCAGAGTACAGAGCAAACATAGAAAACCTCTCAATCTGTCCCCCCACCCCTTCACCTCCTACAGATCTTAATTGGGCTCTGGTGCATTATGCAAAATTAAAACATAAATCAATACAAAAGTTAAAAAACCTCTAGGTAGGGATGATCAATTTTTAATGCATGGTAATTTATTAGGTTGCTGTTTTGCAAAAGGAGCACTTTTATAAGCGACAGCAATGTATCCACTCATAGAATGATAGCTCCTCTCGCTTTTTCTGAACTAGCACCATCTTTTGGTCCTACTTCACATAGAGTTTCACATTTTTGATACCTAAAACATATTTATACACTATCAAGTGCAGCTTAAGCACTCCGCTGTTGATGGACTAGCTCTGTGCTGTGAAGAAAAGTCTCATTTTGGTTTGCAGGCCAGGATATGGGCCTTGGAGCCTAGGTCTTTTCTGTGGCACTGGCGTTTGCCATGCTGTGTCTTATGAAGTAAATCATAGGAGATGCTTCTGCCTCGGTTTCTTTATCTGCTGGGAAGACTCAGTGGCAATGAGCTGCTGTAGCCTTGCAACAGAAGTTACCCAGGAACAACTAGATGCAATTTTGGGTGTTTGTTGTTTGGGGTTTTTTTGTTTGGTTTGGTTTTTTTTTAATGAAGTCAGATTTTCAAGTTGATAATTTCTTATCAAAATCTATGATTGTGTGAACATGCATTTTTTTTCTAGAGTAGTCCTTAGTTTGTAATAGCAATTTTCAATTCAAGCTCTTTACAAAGTGCCCAAGAATGATGGTTGATGTTATTCTCTCCATTCTGCAGATGAGAAATTTTCAATGTCCTTCAGGCCTGGTTGCCCAAGATCATTCCTCAGAGTCAATGCAAATCCATGGATATTGTTTGCAGAGTCCTGTCCAACGTGGTATCCATTGTATTGCTTCTCCTATCTAAACGCTGTATAAGAAGGGAGGAAGGGGAAGTATTGATCTTTTAAAAACAAGCTTTCTTTTGTTTCACTTTAAGTTAACTCACTGTTTGCCCAAGTGCTGACAGTAAAGAGTTTGTGAGTGTATTATTTTTTTTTTCAATTACTACTGTCATAAATCATGGTGGCTGTAGTCAGTTTGTCTATTCTAACGGCTGCCTGCTTCCCTACTGGGTATACTGAAACGACAAATGTTTCATTGTTGGAAGGAGTCTCTGTTTCTCAACAGTCTTAAATCATCTATACAAATGTATGCATCATACCTTCCCTGTGATTTTAGGTTTGGCTTATTTGAAGATTAAGTGGGGACAGTTAAAGCTGCTGTGTTATCATGGTTGGTGGCTGCTGGATGAATGAGGATGAGAACAAAGAAGCAACTGTAAAGCAGTTTTGTGTTTGTGTGGTAGGGCAGATGGGTACAGCTTGTGCTTTAAAGGGAACCTGTCATTAAGACAGTTGTTTCTGTTAATAACGCGCATAGATGAGCTCTTCAGGATGTGGACATCATCCAGTTAATGTGCTGTACAGTCACGGCATGAGAAGAGGGCTGTCATCGCAGCAAGTTCTGTCCTGAATTGTTTCAGGATGCAACAAGTGGCTGACCCGAACAAAAGAAGGTGTGAAAAATGAAGACTTGGAATAGAAGATCTTTTCTTGCTCTATCAGCAATAATCCAGTGTCTGTCTTCTCTGAACTGGCTGTTCCCTGTGGTACCTTGCCAGTGAGGAGTGTTAGGGAGCAGCAGCTGTGACTGTCTCGTCTTGATTCCTAGCAGGGAGGAAATACAAGCATGGATTTTATAAACTTTAGAGTAACTTCCTGTACAAATGCTGTTTATAAGGGAGAGAGGATTTGGAAGGAAGGGTAGATCCTTCATGTCATACCAACTGTCATAGCTCTGATGGCTCAAATGGACTTCAGTTTATTTCTTACAAAGGTGGTAGGTCATACTTTTTTCTTTTATAGTTCCAAAAAGTGAAGCATCTCATGCAGCCAGAGTAAAGCAACTCTGCTCAGTGACTTCTTTGTAGATATTGATCCCATCTGTTGGATGCAAATGAGAGTTTTGCCAGCTTTGGTATTGATAAGTGTTAATTATTATAAATTGTAAACCTTATGCTTAGCTTGCAACCTTTCTAGATTTCCTTTTGGAAAACCTCCACTTAATTTCAGTAAGTACTGTTAAGAGGAAATGAGGTATAAAGAGCTCCAAGCTGCTGATATTTCTATGATCTAATGATAGAAATTTTGTAAATCCAGAATTTTTTCTTGATATATATAGATTATGGAAATTGTCTTAAAATAAACCAGAACCATTTAGAAAACAGAACAAGACAGGAAGAAAACCTGTCTGTGATGATAAGAGCTAAAAGAATCAAGTAGTGCATGAGGTCATTGTAGTGCTGACGCTGACGGTGAAATGCACTGTGTTAAATCAGGGCTCAGGTGGTTTTATTGGTTCTTTGTGAAAAACTGCTCTGAGCACAGAGCAGTAAACATTACTGTAAATAAATAAATACCTGCATTTCAATGAGCATAACTGTCAATGGTGATTCAACAAATGTGCAACACCAGCAGTGACACAGAACAAGTGAAGCATTTCCTGTTTCTGACCTGCAGGAAGAGCAGCTGGCCAGGTCCTGAGCTCCTAACCAAGTTAGGAGTTAGGAGCTCCTAACTGAGCTCCTGTCAGCCTCACTGAGCTCCTCTCCAAGAGCTGTCAGTCCAAATACACAGCTGGGCACACAGAGTGATGCAGCATTTGAGGGAGCACAAGGGATAAGCATCCTTCTCCCTCCCGCTTACCCCTTTCTAAAAAGAGAGCCACTTTCTGATGTGTCATCTTTCCCCCCTCTCCCCATATTCTGGTTTGCGTAACTAAGATTTAGCCCATTAGGTAAAAAGTTAAGACAAACAATGTCATTGCTTTTTAATATCTTTCTATTTAATAGCATTTAAGAGACTGCGCTGCTGTTGAGAAAGATATTTTCTCAGCTCTGATTTCCTGTAACTAAGTAACAGGAATTTTTACGTAACATGACTGAGTTATAGACTGTAATGTGTGGATGGAACAGGACTGTAGTTGAATTTGAAGGGGATGTTAAGCCCTGTGTGCTTTGGTGTTTGTTAGTATTTGTCATATCTTATTCCAGACTCTGTAGGAGACTGGAGATTATAATACAGGAATTTACTGTGGTTTTCTTGCGTCTAATTCTGAAGCATCTGATACCCAATTTTGGCTGGACTGCATGCATCTGGATTCTGATCTAGTATGGCTGTTTCTATCCCTCTTCCTTATGATCCCAAAGAATGACTTTTAGAAAAGAACCTTGATGAACATTACTGTTTGAACAGAGTTTGTGGATTTAAAGAAAAAAATAGGAGAAATTATTTAGTGACAATAAGGGAAAACAAAATCAGAGATTAATTTTTCAACTAACTTTCTTTCAGGAGCTGGAGGTAGTTGATTTGTGGTTCTGGAGAGGTTATAATGCCATGGTTAGTTTATAGTCTCGTCACCTGCAAGAAAGTACTGTTTGAAAGATAAAATCTCATGCAACCCTTTAGGAGAAATTGTCAATAATATGTGCATTTTATTCTGCAAAGGAGAGAGGCCTTTCACACAAAAGGAAAGGTGTCTGGAGCAGAGCATTCACTTGCACTGGTGCTCTTTTTGGGTTTGAACCAGCTTTGTTTGCCTGCTTTGTAGCTCTGTGTGCCAGTTCTTTGTAGACGTTAGATCAGATGCTGTGGGATTTCCCAGGCAATTGAATGAGGAAAGAGGAAGTGGAGGGGCTTAAAAAAAAGCAGAGAGAGAAGGCAGAGTAGAAAATGAAGGAAGTGAGGTAAATAAGGATTCTTGATGATAACGCCCCAGAATTAAAAGGTAGCATCCATTTATTTTCCATATGTGTGAAGAGGTTCTCCTGGTGTCTGTCCGGAGTTGCATATTATAATGTTTCGTCTATGTGATAGAGGGATCGATTTAATACTGAGTTCAGAAATGCTCTTTATTAAATATTGATGAGTGACAGTACCCTCCTTAATTCCTTGCCATTGGTCCTGTCATTGTCCTCAGTAATATACTACAATTTAGCTTTGTAAGCTTATAATTTGTGAACTACTGCCCCTTCAAAACTCAAATTCACAAGTAAGCAAAATGGGACTGTCCTTGACATCAGATCTGCCTTGAGGATAAAAATGATCTTTTCTTTGTGGTATGTAATAGTTACCAGGAAGACAGAATCTTCATAGCAGTCATGGCTCTTATAAAAATACAGATTGGAGGCATGTAGGACTATGTAATTTGTTTTTATTATCTGTAACATTCATTAAAAGTACTATTGCTGGGATTAATTAGGAAGAATAATTGATTCCTGTGAGCTGCAGTGCTTTTAAAGGTCCATTTTGTTCCTATGATCAGAATTTCTTAATGTATTGGAATAACTTAAGGGCTGAAAAGGTTTTATTTCATAATGGGTCGGTGCAGGTTATTTTTTTCAGATAGGTGGTAAATCTTTTCTCACATGTATGAATCCACTGTTGAAATCCAGTACAAGCGTGCATGGGAAGGAATACATTTGGGTTTTTATAGTCCCATCAAACCTACTTTAGAAGAAGGAAGAAGGACTGTGAAGTCCCACAGGAACATTTATCTATCACTATCCATCATTATTGGATTGATAATAGACTACTGTTACATAAATAATACAAACATCAAGTAAATACTTCAGGGGAATTATCACACATCCTACTTTCTTGCCTGTCTCTTAAAATAACTGTACATATTCAAAAGGGAAGGAAAGAAATGTAAGAAAAAAGAATGTTATTTCCATCATGAATAGTTGAAACTATTTACTTATACGTGAAATGCTTAAAATACATTGTAAACCTCTACCTTTTGTGTCAGTGTAGGGTTTATGTTCAAGAAAGATGAGCTGGAACAAGCAAAAAGAAAGGGCCATATGACTAAACCAGGAATTTGGACAGCTTATGAAAAATCACTAAAAGAACTTATTCTTTGTAGTCTAGCAGTGACAAAACAACTAGGTAATAGTCTGATTTTATCACTAATTCTCCCTCTTACGCTTGTTAAAGTTAAGCATAGTGTTCCATTTCAAATACCAAAAGATTGTCAAGATGATGGAAGTGTTCAAAAATGTTACATAGTAAAGCTGTTCATTTTTGGTGTGATTTGTCAGCAGCATCTGTCTGCCTAAGGTTTAACCTAGCTTCTGTTTTTACTTTATTGAAGTGTTTCATGGACTTGTTCGCTGTCTAAATTCAGTAATTCTCAGTGAACCCTTTCTTCAAAGTGCTACACGAATGCTTTTATGTAAGAAAACGCCTTTTACTTTTGCAGTCTTTACATGGTGACTGTGGTATCTTTCTCAGTATAGGTGACTGAATATTTTAAAATGCAACATTCCTGACTAGAAGATGTGTCCACTCTAGAAGCCTTAGGTTTCTCCTAATCTCTCACTGCCGTAATATTTGCTCTGTGGTGTACAGTCCTGATGTTCATTTTTAGGGTTTTCCCAAAGGTGTTCTTGGGAAAAGCAGATTCTTATTTCAAATTGTAATTCCTGTGGGGCCAAATACATTGGGTTATTATTTGTACTGTCTCAAGAATATCCACTCAGGGTTGATGCCAAATGAAAGCCAGTCAGGAAGATGAGGTGATGGTGGGGGAGACAGGGAAGTATCCAGAGAAATGTAACAACTTAATAGCAAACCGAGAGGGAAACATCTGTTATTAAATTGAAGAGATGAGGAAGTGATTTAAAGAATGTAATATTTGATAGAACTCACTAAAAGCCACGTAAGGGTAATTTAAAATGTGACGGTTCTTCATGCCAACCACATGCAAGGCATCAGCAGCCTCTGCACGAAAGGCAATAATAGCTGGTTAATGCATCTCTCCACATACCTTAAGCTCACACAGTTCCTTCTTCTGAAAGGCTAGCAACAAGTGTAGTAGAGGTTGTGCCCTGACCTGTATGGCTTACCCATAGGCTGCATCTTAAATTCAGGCCAGTTCTCGGAGGACCACATAAGCAAAACTCCTGATGAGGTGTTGCGTGAATTTTTTTTGTGCCTGCATTTTCATCATTGTGATGGGTTGTGTCCATGCAGGGCAGCTCCAGCCTCTCCTCACATTGGCCCCTGCAGCCCAACTGCCAGTACCTGGGCACGGACACCAGTGAATGCATTCCAAAAGAGCAGACTCCTGCATGCATACATACTGCCAGCTTCTCATAGTAACGAGTCTTGATTTCCACTTCCTTGAGAAAAAACTTGAGGATATTGTGAAGATGCTTTCAGGAAAGCGATCAGCTGGAAAAGTGGTTGGGTGGGTGTTAATGGCAGTAGTGGTTTTGGTCATAGAATCACAGAATGGTTTGGGTTGGAAGGGACCTTAAAGCTCATCCATTCCAACCTCTGCCATGGGCAGGAACACCCCCACCAGCCCAGGCTGCTCAAAGCCCCGGCCAACCTGGTCCTTTGATTCACATAAGGAAGAGTTAAAGGACTTTCTTTCAGTCAGTTGACAGATGTGAATTATTCTTTTTAGAAGGGATTTGGGCCTGACTCTGGAACAAAGAGATTCAAGAAACCTCCAGCACGAAATGTTCTTTAAGCTGACTAGCATATAATATTAACTTTCTTTGATTCAATTATGAAAAGAAAATTGAAGTTACATCTCTAAACTTAGCAGCAAAACTTCACTGAAGTTAAAATAATGAACAAATAACTTGTGTCTCAATATAAACATACATGCCATAGTCACGTGAAGGGAGGAGGAAGAGCAGGCACAAAATTGAAGACATCTGCATCAAGTAGAATGAGTTATTAATAGATGTTCAGTTTTTCTCCATAAAGATAGAAGAGAAGGTCATGCTAATAAATGGCTGCTTCTGTGGTAAGCTTTCCGTGTTAAAGTGGTCTACTTTGTGCCATTACTTTGTATTCTTTTAGGTTGATGTTTGTTAACTGGACTGGTCAGCATGGCTTATTGCTCTGCTTTCCACCTTTTCAACCTTTAGAAGGATTCCAGAGCAGTTCTGCTGCAGCCCAACCTGAACACCAGGTTGCAAATGATGAAGCACAGAGAAAACAGGCTTATTTGTTTTCTCAGTCGTAGGGTTGTTTTTGTACACGACCTGAATGTTTGTCTCCAGGCAGTTTTGTTTGACACTGGTAGCATTTAAACAGTTCCACCTCAGTGAAGTGAAAGAAGGTTTGGAGGAACAGAGTCCCTGGCGTTTATTGGCTTCTGGCTCTGCGTAGGCAAATCTTCTTAGCAAGGGATGGCAGAAGTTTGCCTTTTGCGAGCACAGATTAATGGTTAAGAAATGTTAAATGCATTATTCTATAGATACTTTATTGTAACTTTTATGGATCCATACAATGCACTTTGTCTTTCACCTCGGGATTTTGAAGTTCTCACAGACACGAATTAGCAAAGGGCACAGCAGTTTGGTAAGAATGATTATTATCCCTGTTTTGTATAGAAGGGCGCGTGATTTCCACAGGTTTCTGCCATGAGTCAGTGACAGCTGAGAATGAAACCTGGATGTTCTTGCCCACACTGCATCCCTGCTCCACTGAGTAAACTTACCAGTAAATATGTGGATATCTGTCAAATATGCATGAAACTTCAGTTTTCAGTAATTTCCTGATGCAGAAATTAAAGAAATGAATTAAAAACCACAGCAGTTGTATACTGCTGGATATAACTAGTTGTCATGGAGAGTGAAGGGGTGAAACAACATCTTGTGAGGATGACACGGATCCTTTTACTGACTGCTCAGCAGGTCCTTGTAGTTCCCTGCAGGAACTAGTAACTATGATAGTAACTATGTTTCACATACTCTGCAAATCCTTCTTTTATCTCCTTTCTGGATACAGTGGAGGCAGAAGACAAGGTTTAGGGCTAGCAGGGAATTGTTTCTGTTGCAGAAAAGGAAACTGCATTCATTACAGTTGCTGAGTGAGGTATTCGTTGTTCCTGCTTCAGAGAGATTGGTGAAGCAATGTGCCTTGTAATACACGGCTTAAAATCCTCCCTTTGTGTTGCTAGTGAAGTGTTTGCCTGTTACCCAAATGTGAAGGTATTCTTATTTGTTTGTTACATAAAAAGATTCAATTGCTTGCTATCCTTATTTGATAATGTACTAGTTTGTAACAGATACTTGGGATTGTATGCAATTAAATCTGATCACTTAGGTTTCTGTTTATTTTGTAGTCGACCTGGAGATTTCTGAACTGACTTATGATGATCTAAATTCGTCTCTGAATATAAATCATTGCTGATGTCTTATTCTGTTAGCTTGAATAGTATAGATGTGTGCTTTTGGCTTTAAAATCTTCAAACTGTGATTCATAGGGATACTATGACTGGGATCTGAATTATGCAGATCTGTGATGGGTAATGGATTGTAATGTTAGATCTGCTGCTATGACCGTAAAAATAATAATTTAAAAAATATGTTTGGCTGACAGGGAATTCTCCTGGTCCTAAAAATCCCGTTGAGAATGAAGAGATTGCAGGAGGTTTCTAGGGAACGGTTCTTCCTGAGAAAATCAGGCCAGGATTTACATTTTTGTTTCGAATTTAGAAGAGAAAGTGTATTTAAAGACTTCCATTCTCTTCCTACATGAACAGTGGCTAGCACTTGGCATGCTGTCCACACTAGAAGTTTATTAATGTAATCACTCAAGCTGCAGTTAGTTAAAACACTGAAGGAATCAGGCTGGCAGCGAGCCTAATCACTGTGCAAAAACAAGCAGTACCACGGCAATATTAACCTTTATTGTCTGGAGCATTCTTAGTTTCCCTCTGGTGTGCATATCTAAGCTTGCCAGCAGAACATGCAAGGTAAAGACTTGAAGAAGATGTGGTATGGTTTTTCTGCTCATTTATTTTTATTCGTGTATTCCAATTCTTTGCACTAATGGCTTTCATGCAAAATTTAGATAGAAGGTGCATGAATCTGCTCTGCAGAAGGTAAAGAGGTGGCAGGTTGGTGTAAAGGTTGTAGTCTGATTCCTCTGGTTGTATTCTTCTGTTATTCCAGGGAGAAAATGGCAGTACAAGGCTTGGTAGCAAATCACTTGGAGATAGTGCGGTGCTCCCTTTAAACAGACCAGAACTCTGTCCAAACAAGGGCTTCACAACCTACTTACAGACCCCTCAAAATCTGTCGCAGTGGAAGTGAGACTTTCACAAGCCAGCTCAACCTCATTCTTTTCTCTCACCTATGGCAGTTTCTCTGTTGTTTACAGTGTGGCATGGTTTGTTTCACTGATGTCATATGCTAAGTGCAGCTGGTCAGCCTGACCTGCTCCTTGCTTCCTGCATTGACGAGTGTCTTCTGGATGGGACCCGGGAGCAGAGGAGGGTCCATGGGCAAAAAGGCACCTGGGAATGTGCTGGCTAGGAAGGCCTTTTCCAGAGGAATTGCACAGCTTGTGCATCAGCCAGCAGCAGCCCCGGACTTCGGCCTTTTCTGTTTTGTGCCCTGGTTTTCTTGCTCTTGTCACTAACTCTTGGAGAGCAGCATCTTTCTCCTTGTGTATCTGTGTACAGCCATGACATGATAGTGGATTCCACATTCTGGTGCAGTGTGGTAGTGACCTGAACTGCAGTTGAAATGCTACCCCAGTACTTGCAGCAGGAGTTGGAGGTTCATGAGGCTTGTGTAAGAGAGAGAGAAAGGAAAAAAACTTTTCTAGAAAAGTTTCTATACAAATTCAAGATGAAATTTAAGTTTGTGAGGATCAGTCAGTCTAGATTGCTTTATAGAGAAGATTTATATTAACAACTTAGAAAGGCAGTGATAAAGAAATAAGATATCCAGCAGAAATAGAATCTAGTTATGAGGAAAAATATCTTAAGCTTCAAGGAATCTTCAAAGTAACTGCATTCCTTAAATGACGCGAAGCAGAAAATTGCAATGAATCTCAATTTCATTAACTGGATAAAAGAAGAAGATAGATGTGACCTGCATATCTTCAGTTCTATCCTTTCACTTATACAGGATGCAGATGGAGGCTGGAGAAAAAGACAGTCCTTTAACTAATCTTAATAAAACTTAATAGGAAAGTCAAAGTAAATTGATTCTCACTTCCTAGGCTTAATTCTGGACCTGTGATAATATAGTTATTTAACTTGCCTTTATTCAAAGAGCTCCCTTGAAAAAGGGCAAGTGTCAACAGCTATTATAGGCACAGTTTTGTTTGAAATGAAGGTGTAAGCACAGATATGTATGGTGTGCGGGTGGTCTGTTAAATCACTCGTAAGAAAAGTAGGAGTTCAAGGTAAATTTGCTGTAGTTCTAGCCAGAGATAGGACCCGTTACAGCACCATCACAGAGGCCATGACGAATGGCGAGTGCTCGGGCAGTACTTCAGTAAGAACTTATAAAAATTAGATGGAGAAAGCAAGCTTTTTATTTTTAGATTCTGTCTGAGAATGGAGATAAATTGCAGCTAGGACATGCTCATTTTTCCATTGACTTATGGTCCCAGGACAACTAGATCAAGTGTAGGTATTTATATACCTCTAATGAGAAATAAAATAATCCCAGGAAGGTTTACATATTCAATTTTGTGTAAAAATTTGATTCATTTTTAATATTAAACACCTTTAATCTCTATAATTAGAATAGATTTCAAAAAATGGATGGTCCTGATAAATGATGCTGCATGATTCATCATTTCCATGTAGATAGTCCAAAATTCTTATTTTGTGAAGAAACAGTTGTGTTTCTTATGCTAAGCTGTGGCTAGGACTGATTTGGACGCACCTCTCTCTGATTTTACCATGAAACACTCCTGTTTAATACTCCACAGGCTGAAAATCTCTTTTGATTAGCCCATTAGTGCATGGCCAGAATGACAGATTATTCACCTGTAGAGCTAAAGCTGTGGACTGCAGTGATTTTGGAACGCAGGGGGAAGCCTGCAGTGCTCAGGTGGCTGTGCTGTAGGGCTAGTCTGTTTGCTAATGTTTTTGGCTGCATGTATAGGCACAGATCCAGCAAGGCTTATGTCAAAGAGTTGCATTGGGGAAAAAATGCTCCCTCTCTGCAGGTTCAATTGCTGTTTTGGCAGATACATTGAAACTTGGTCATGAAATCATTTATAATTATCAACAAAGCCCTGATACCAGGCGATCAGAGAATTAACAGTGGTACTGCTGTTTACCACATAAGTCATTAAAAGTGCTACACGTAGGAGAGGATGGACAAATCATGGATTTTGCAACTCAAGTTCACGACGCTGTTTGTCTGGTGATGGGAGATTCCGTTTTTGCCAAAAGGGTACATTTGCTATTGCCAAAATAGGGATGTCAAAGTGGAATGGTTTGGCTATTGAAAGACAGCAGCTGTTATCAGATGCCTGCTGGCTTTTGTTTGGGTTTCTGATTTCTTTATAGAGATGAATCTTCAGTTCTTGTCCTGTTGTTTATGTCAAAGGGAGCGAGACATTTTCCTGACTCTCATTTTCTCATAAAAAGCCACCTCAAATCCTTTTTAAAGGATTTACATTTTATGTTGGTAATACTTAGAGCTTAAAGGCCTCATTCTCCTCAGACTTCTGGTAGTATCACTTAGGGATAATGCCAGTAAGAAAGATATTAGTTACATGTATGCAAGTGAAAGAAAAATTAGTTCAGCTGATACATAACTCATTTAAGCAAAAATCAACATGGAAAAGATAGGGATTATTTTTGCTAGTGTGGTTTCTGCAGGGTGATACAGCAGCTTGTTCATATGTGTTGCTGAAAACTGAGGTTTAAATGTTTTGGGGATATAGCTGTGACAGCTCTGATCCATCGTTCATCTCTTCACGTGTGGACCATGGCATCCTGTGTACTTTTATAAAACTTAAATGTGAAGTATATATTAATATGTGATGTTGTGGATTTTCATAGTCAAACAAATATTTTAGAAGATTTAACACTGTTAAATATTTGGTTTACATAAAGATTATTTTTTCTTCTTCTTCTTAGTTATTCAGGGGATTTGTACAGGCTTGGGCTGATAGCTAATGCAGAGCTTCCTTACAGTCTGTGAAAACTATTTATGGGCATATTTATCACAAGAGTGATTTCTTATACCAGTTTTCTAGTACACAAAGAGTTGACCATATTTGCAGCATGAATAAAATGGACAAGTAATCCTGCCTAATGCTAAAGAAGCTTCTTCTAATTTTTTAAATTATGTGAATTATTTTATATTTATATTTCACTAAAGAAATACTTGGTAGTATAGATCATAGAATAGAACAGAATCATAGAATGGTTTGATTGGAAAAGACCAACCATTGAACCAGTCCCTAGAGATGTCATTTACATCTTTATCTCAGTTTATACTTGTACTGTTTATCTTGGAGTGTTAAAAAACAAAAGGCAAAAATTTCATCTCGATAGCCAGGTTGGTATTTTTCCCAAGAATCGTCTTTCTTGTTCTTGCTGCAGTATTTACTGACAAGTTCCGTGATCCTCTGGTTTTTGAGACACACAGTTAGGATGCTTCTTAGATGTAAGACACAAACTCATTAATTGTTTCCATCACGATCCTGTGTCCAGAAGGTACCAAAGTCAAGTGGCTTTGAATTTGACTAAGAAACTTTGACAGCAGACTTTCACATTGAATTTAGGATAGATTTCTGTAGCTAGGTGTTTAACTAATTAAATTTGGAGCAATTTGGCACAGGAGCTAAAAATATGAGTACCCTCAAGACTGCAGAGCTTTGGAGAACTGATGTCAGCTAAAGCAAGGGCCATTAAGAAAATTAGAGTGATTGAGAATGCTTTAAGCTGAAAGGACAAACCAATGTAATACTGAATGCGTAAAGAAGAGTAAAATGAATGCAAGGACATGAGAAGTGGTAAGAGGTTTTTGTAAATGTGAGTTTGCTCTCACCAGTGCTACTTTTTGTGAAGAGTTATCACTTTGATGGAGGAAGTGTTGTGTTTCAGTTGGCTAAACGTCTACAGTCTGGCATTGCTTTCCTGTTCAGGAAGCTAAATGAAAGCTAGATTTTTTTCAAAAGCACTGAGCAGGTATCATGGCTTCAATGTACTGGGCTTTTAGAAAATGGGGTCACATAATTGTGGAGTTACACTCTAGAGGAGAATATTACACAGGGGGAATATTTCAGCTCTTACAAGTACTTATAGTCATCCCGATCAGATGCATGTCCCTGCTTATTGGCTGAGACAGTAAGATGCTAACATTTTCCCCCAGGTAACATAAAGCTGGAACCTTTCAGTGAGGATAATGTTGCACACTGAATGCAGTGTCAGTGGGAGGTGCACTATCTGGCTGGAAATGCAGACCAATTCCATATCAATCCGTATCTCCCACACACTTTCCTTATAGCTTGCAAGTGCTGGAAGCGTACCTGCTGTGTTAGCTACCAAATGTCCTCTTTGGAAGAGGAGGGTTGAGCTAGGTTTGTCACAGACATGACCAATGTGTGATTACATAGATTACAGGTACCTAACCACCATGTATCATACAAATGAGACAAGAGTAACTCCATCGTTATAGATCCTATGTTTATTGACTGTTGAAATGCAGCTTTGGGGCTGGGCTTCAACTTTTTGAAACAGTTGAGTAGACAAGAGATATCACTTACCTGTGGTACGGGAAGGGTAAGTAAGGTAGGAACAGATCCCAGGGCTCCTCTAATGCCATACCCGGTGTCCTAAACTACACTACTTCACTGTTAAATTGGTGTGGTAGCTGTAGGGTTGGGGTTTTTTTAATATTTATTATTCTTATTTTTAAGAAGCCCAAGCTTTAACTTATTTTTGTTACTTTCATTTGGAAGGAAGTAGTTCATTTTGCCTGGTAGCTCAGTTATCAAATCTATAAAATAAACCTAATTTTCCCCATTGGTTGGGGTATGCATTCTGTCACTTATCAAGTGTTTTCCTTGTGTCAATTGTCATTCTGGTGCTGTAGACCATGGGATGCTTCTGTTCCAGCCCTGTGATTGCATGCCTGGATAGCCTCCAGCACAGCCTATTGTTCTTTCTTACTTGGAGTTGCAAGTGACAAGTGAGCTCTAATTTTTAAATTTATCTATTAAAAGCTCTAAACAACAATCTTCCCATTCACAATCAAGGTTACCATTCATCCAAAGCTTTATCTGTATAATTACCCTCAAGCTAAACTTAACATTTTCAGTAGTGTTTTGTATTTCCTGTCATAATGGAAATTGTTTGATCTGGCTTAGATTGGAAAGATATTTGAACAGAAATACAAGGAATCAAGCACCATAAGTGAGTAATTTTACTTGTATAATCCTTCATCGCTATGGTACTTCAGTCACTCCATGTCAATAATATGGCTTATTCCCAAACTGCTTGGTTTGAACACTTTTTTTCCTCTTTACAAAGCAGCTGAATGAATTATCCAAGGTCAGAGGCTGCATCTTTGGAGCCAGGTAGTAGATCTGCATCCCCTGAATCACATTCTTGTGCTCTGCTGACAAACATTTCTCACTCAGTTGTTGTTGATCCTATGGAAGAGCTGATGGAGCCACTAAAGTACTTTTCAGCAGCAGCCCAAACTAGCAAAGGAAGCAATATTATTCATGGTCACATCCTTGTCACAGCTGGGCCAGAAATTGAGTCTGTGATCACATTTTAAGCTAGATCTTTTGCATGTCATCAGAGCTGAAATCAAAAGGGTCTTCATGTGGCCAACTTGCTGAAAAGCTCAGGTTACCTTATTGCCACCAGCTGCTTGTCACTGCCCTTTTGTGGTTGTTACTGGTCTGGACATCTTTATTCCATGACAAACATAAAAGTCAAGAACACTCCCTTGAAAATAATAATCAAGAGCTGTAGAGCAGTTGCCAGATTCCTGATAACCCAGAACAGGACTAGAGACGTCTGTCCCGTTCTTGTCTCATCCAGAAGAGGGCAGTGGCAATACAGCCGTCGTTCATGTTACCCTCCCAAAAAATGCGTGAGTTTCCTTCCAAATGGCAGACCTTGTGGAAGACCTGTCTAAAATGCTGAGTACTGAGCTGGATTTTATAACTGCGTTGAAGTGTATTGGTAGGAGGTGGGGTAGGTGAATTGTCACCAAAATCTGAGCCAATCAGGAGCCCAGTAATTCATATGAAATGTGAATCCTACCCTATGAAACCCAACGTTAGACCTTCCCTGGCACTTGCATCTGCCCAAGTAGAAAAAAAGTTCATTATTGATATTATCTAGTTAGACCTATGTAAAATACTACCTTTTTCCTTCAGTCTTATTGCCCCATTCTCACTGGAAGAATATTACTCACAAAAATTAATGTAGAAAATCGGTCGCTTTACTTCATTAATATTCCAAAATCCATTTTGTTTGCTTTGGGTAACTAATGGCATAGGTCATGTGTTATTGAAAGAAATGCTGTCATAGAAGGAAGGTTTTATGTGTCTCTACATGGATATGCTTTGCAGGGATGTTCCAGCTAGGAATGCTGAAGAGGCAGTCTTTAAATTCTGTCGTGTTTCACAAACCCCAAACTGGAAACAGAAACACTGAATAGAATAATGAATGTGCAAGTAATGAAGGGGTTTATAGCTAAATGGTACGAGTGGTAGTGATGGGTGTAGGAATATAAGGAACATGATATAACATAATTCTAAGAAGATAAAATTACTTCAGAGCCAAGGTCTACTTAGTTCAGTATAACTTCTTCAGCTGGGATCAACAGTCTGCTTGGACAAAAGTAAGAGCAAGGCAAATGCGTGGTTAGATTTTGTGTTCATATTCTTCCTGTCTTCAACAATTTGCTGCTGAGAAGATTTTCTGAACAAGATGTGATGTCCACAATAGCTCTCGGTGGATATTTCACATAGGATGTGCTAAGTAACTTTGCGCTAATATAAACACATGTGGACGTACTAACTGGACTGCTATAAATATTTACCTCAATTTTCATCCTGGCTAATACTTCAGTGTGAAGTGCAAGATCTTAGTACTTTCTGATGAGCTTGCTTATGGATCAAATATCTAAGGGTATTTACTCTGGATCAAGGACTTCGCTTGGTAATGTTGTCTTGTGTTTTCCAAACCATGTTCTGTAATTTATTTTGTTCTTTTTTTGCCACTGTACCAAGAAGTGACATTTACACGTCTGAATTCTATGGCACACAAACATTTTCCTTTGAAAGGCCATAAACGCAAAATGGCATTAAAGATTTCATACTGAATTTAATGTGTAATGTGGATCCTCACATGGCCTGTTGTCTTTAAGATTGATGCCTTGGTTGCCTATAGTCTGAAATGTGTTCAGAAAGCTGATGGAAACCACTGTGCAACTCCACCAGGTGTCATCAGTGGAATACTTTGGGATGTTGGCTTGTTCAACCAATAAGCATGTTTTGTTATATGCTTCAAAGGAGGTACTTAAGAAGAAGTTGTGATACTTTATTGTGAAAGACTGCTTGGCTCCAAAACTCTGGTATCATGGAGATAATTAGTTAGAGACCATGCAGATAGGCATCTTTTCTAAAACACGGTGGAATGAGCAGGACCAACAGCAGAAACAACGTGATCTCAGCCTGGAGCTCACAAGACCACTTGTTTCTTAAGTCTAAGCTAAATATCCTCTCTCTTCAGAAGTTTAAGAGGAAATCCTATCAAGTTCACTCTTCCTATTTTTGAAAGAAACAGGTTATTTATCATTTATCTTGTGTTTACATCCATTTCAAACATCCAATTTATGGCAAGATAGCTCTTTAAGCATCTTTGTCTCAAAATATGATCTCACCTGCATAAGCATTTGATATTCTGTCCTTTGGTTGCTGTGGGCTGCAGGGCCTCTTTTTGTTGTAATACTGGGTCTGGGACTTCATGTGACTGAAAGGTAATTTACTAAATTACCAGGTTGGGAATATCGTCCATCATGTGTTTGGAGCCTATTTGGGCTTGTGAAAAGGAAGGGAGCACAGAGAAAGGATGGCAGATGGACCTTAGGCATGGTGCGCCTTGCTGCTGTGTTGCAGGCTGCTCACCTTGATTCCTGGCATCCGGGCTTTTGTGTAGGAAGAATTGACTGTTAATTCTTTCAACTTTCTTGGTTTTCTTATGGTGCCAAATGGAATAAGTTGCTGGAAAACATGTTTCAGTGAACTGGATTTCAAACTAGAGGGACAAGTATAAATTGAGTTTAATTAAAGGGACTAAAACCGGGCAGGAAGCGAGGTTATCTAGCAAAAACACTTCATCTGCTGGGTGATAGCCCTGTTGCTGATGGGAAGCCCAGTTCATAGATGTGTCAGGCTCTGGAACTGCTTTGTTTGCACTCTCAACTTTGCTGTGTATGCAGCTGTGTCTCCTCCCACTTTTTTTTCTTTATTTAATTAAAAATATGCACAAAAATTCAACGCGGTTCCATCTACTGCTGGCTGTGCTGTCAGAATTTGAAGCTATTCTTTTCACCAGTTTTCAGTGGCTGGTAAGCCTGAATTTCTCTTCTGTGTCCGTGTCCCATGACAGACTGCAGAAGTGACAGGTTTCAGGTCACCTTCCTGTGTATCCTGATTCAGAAACAATTAAAGTGCCACGTTAGTACTCCTTTCCTTCTCCTAAATTTTCCTTTGGCAGAATAGCTCCCATTTCATGAATGTTTTCCGTTTCCTGTCTTGTACATGCAGAGCTGTCTCACAGCTCTCAACCTGCAATTACAGCTCTCCCTTATAAATATTTAAATGGCAGTTCAGCTTTCAGACAGAGTACACCAGCGACGAAGATCAAGCTTTCTGACCTTTTCTTAATTTGCTTAGTGAAATAGGATTCTCTTGGTCTTGGGGTTTTTTTCGTATTAAGAGAAGAAATTTGCATGCAGAGAGGGTGTTGGCATTTGTAATTTTTGTTGCTTAATTTACTTTTGGTGCACTTATTCTAATAGATCTTAAAGCAAAAAGTCACTAGAAAATTTTATCCATTATGCATGAGAATATGAAAGATGGAATTTAAGTAAGACAGCATTTAGGCTCCTGATCAAGAAATGACAAGAAATTTGTATTATACCATGATGAAAAAAAAATTCAGCAAACAAAACAGAAGTGGAAATTAGTCTAGACCAGTAGGAGAACTTGCTATTTAAAATGTATTTGATGTTTCATAGCCCTTTCTGAGAGATCAATTCCTGCTTAGCACATCAGAAAACTCAATAGTAATTTACAAGCCAAGAGTTCGGTGACAACAGCTGCTTCCTTCACCCATGGAAAAGGGCAGACTGTGTGTTTGGGATAGCAAGGATCTCTTCACTCAGATTTGGAGGGACAGGAGGCAGGTTAGAAAAGATGACTTAGTGTATGTGATATAAAGTAGAAAGAAATGGCAAAAATAGCTCCCAAGTTGCAGGATCCAATGAGGAGGAGGATATGACTGTGCTATCTGCAACACTGCCATGAGGAAGGAGCATAAATTAGCTTTTAGCTTTCTTGGAGAGAGAGGGAATAAAAGATGATTTGGGTAGAGCTGGTGAAAGATAAGGGAAGGACAGAGGCTATTCCTGGTCATTCCAGTCCCCTCTTACACTGAGGGTCACTGAAGACCAGCACCTTTCCCTTATGCCCAATTAAAAAGTGTCACATACTTAAAAGTTCATCTTAGAAACTTCTTAGGAGACAAAATCCTCTCATGTCTCTGCATTCCCACCAAATAAGAAAGATTTCGCAGATTAATGGAGAATATTTTAATTTTTTCTCGAAATAGTACCATTGTTGCAAAAGGATTATTATCTTCTCTACTAAAATACCAGATGGTAAAAGAATATAAAAATGTATTCTGTGATCGTTAATTATGGTATTCAATGTTGACATGAGCAATTCTGTATTGACACGCTACTCTTCAGATCCAAGTATTTCTCGCCATGAGAATGTTTATGTGTGAATATGTTTATGGAGTGAACATTTACCTAGCAACTCCACTGATATTCAGAGATAATGCTTTTTCTTGAGAATAAGGCTGATATTTGTTGCATATGGGCCTTCAAGGGCAGTGAGTTTGCAAGTATTAACAGAGAACTGTTTTTTTAAAATTGTATCTGATTTGAGAACTAGGAGCAATGGATTTGTTTGAATCAGAATACTGTCCTTTTTAATTGAATACAAATAAAATACAAATATGTACGTGTATCTGTATAGAATATGTTAATAAGTGGAGTGAATGTATCTGAACTTCTACCTCTTCCCAGTACAGAATGCTTAAAAAGGGCAGCTTGCAAAGGAAACATGTTAATGTTATGGCTAGCATGCAGTAAATTGCAAAGCTCTTTGGTCTGGAGAGAACCACAAACTACTTATGATAACAGTAAAGCATGAAGTTGGAACATCTCAGTTATTGCTTTGGAAATGAAATTATCTATTCTGAAAAATATAGCATCTGCATACCCTGAAAAGTTAAATGTTTCAGTTATGAAGTAGAAGATTTGTGCAGAAATGCAGGATGGACTTTCTGCTCTCATTGACTCAAATCAGTGAAAATTCATACAAGTATTTGTGTAGAGATTCAGCTCTGTCAGTGCGAAACAGAGAGACTTATGGCAATCTTTTTTATATAGGAGTAAAGGGAGGCTTAACGTGTCTGAAGGATCGTTTACAACGGTTTTCTTTGCCAAACAGCCCCTACCGATTGTTTCAGATTGGGATGCAGTAGATTTGTATGAGTGAATTTGAGCTTGGAGACATCCTGAAAGTAGTTTTGCCCACCTGGCTGCACGTCTGGATCAGTGCACCTTGAGCAGATCTGCTTCCTAGATACATGATCTGTTCTGCAACTGGCACTCCTTGTCTCAATATTGATTCATGTTTTCCATGTCAGGATAGGATGTCTCAGTGTATGATAAAAGCACGGTGTAAAAATTCCAGTGTATCCTCACAGTACATAGATACAAGGCCTGCCATCTAAACTTACCTGCTGCAGTAACTGGAACACTGGGGCCAAGGTTCAGGTTCTTAAAATTGACAGAAAACTAAGCAATGGAGTATGCAAATATAATCCCTAATTAATGGGATTTTCAGGAACTACAGAATCAAAAATTATGAGTTTATGATGGGTATTTAAAGTGAGGGAACACTTGCAGTTCTTGGAGCAGAGGTTCAGGCCAGCCAAGCACTGTGAAAGCTCTTACAGGTTTGCACGTTTTTCTTTGTTTCTTATTTTATGTGCAGCCGTAAATGCGTGGACACAGCTATAAAGTTGATTAAAGAAGGGACTTAATTAAGGGTTGTAATTAAACTAGTGGAGAAATTGCAGTGGAATCGAAAATTCAAAATGAGCCTGTGTGATGTAAAGGCTAATGGTGTTAAGGCAGTAATCTCTCTGAAAGAATAGATTCTGTAGCCATTAGTCTTTTCTAATGAGATTAAGGACGAGGTGGCACGATCTTGCTAATTAATTTGGTTTGTGACTTTGAAATATGAAGTAATAGAACAAAACTGGGGATTGTTTCACACACCAGAAAGCTCTCAAGTTGCAGGCCAAATATCAAAGTATTTCCATCTTCTCAGTGTAATAAGGATAGAGGATAATATTTGAATTACTACTAGAATATTAAAACAAACATTGCACGCTTTTGCCTTACTGATGGAGAGATGTCAGGAGACGGATTCTCAGCTGTTACCCCCACAGTGATGCAGAGGCTCTCTTCTTTTAAGTCATTGCTTTCTGAGGTAAGACACCTCCTGTTTCTCTCCCTGCTCTCAGATTTCTTCATGTTTTCAGTGAACTTTATCCTGACACTTCTCACCTACACG
>NW_010199650.1:28438-53094 GCF_000695765.1 Mesitornis unicolor
TCGTGGAGCACTTGTGTCACATTTCCTGGTCTTGTAGGGCAAGATCAGGGGAGCAGTGCAGCAGAAGAGCAAAATGCATTCAGAGGAGAGAAATTAGGCCTGCAGTGTTGTGGTTAATAAGTTCAAAAATGATAGTTTGGGATGAAATCGAGTCATGAAATGCCAAGTTGTTTTACTTATTAAGTCCATCAATTAACAGCAAGCGTCTTCTTGGAGGACACTAATAATTTTGCAAGCGATTGAAGTTTTTTTTCTCTTCCTCAGACAGGAATTTTCATAATTCCTCAAGATTTGCTTCTTAGGATGCACTATTTTCTTAAGAGCTTTATGATGTTGTAGAAAACTTGTCACCTCTTCTCCAGTCTTCCACCTCTTCCTGTATATATAATTTCCAGTTAACCAGAGGCATAGTCCCATATCAATGGCTGTGTAGGCTGGATAGCTGATTTGGCTAAGATTTGGTGGTAGTGCAGGTTTGTAATAAGTATCTTCTTTTTTCAGTGAAGAAGTAAAACGTGAAGTAAGATTGCAAAGCACATGAAGTGGTTTTTCTGCTGGCAAGGCTGCTTGAAGAGTAAAGTGTGTGTTCATACGTATCATTTGCAAAGGTGGTTGCCTGCAGCCAAATCACTGCACCGTGACCCTGCCAGATGTTATAAACCACACAAGGTCAGGCGTGGGCCCGTGACATGGTAGGAAACCAAGGAACCAGCCCAGGAAGCTGTAGGAGGTTATGCTGAGAGAACAATAATAGCATTTAATGTTTCCTTGGGGTTTGATTTCTGGATCAGTTCTGGAAGTAGTGATGATGCTGTCTGATGATGGTAAGATGCAGTACCCCATCCTTTTTTAATGGTCATAAAGATCACATTAGTTTTTGCACATAATGCAGTGCTATTTCAAAGTCACCATGTTCTCAGTTTTTCTTGTTGGTGGAAATGTGTGTGCAGATGTAGAATTTCATAATATTCCATTTTTTTTAAAAAAGACGCCTTATGTTAACTACTGTGGAGAAACAGAGATTGCAGGCTTGTCGAGGCATGAAATATTTGTGCTGTGGGTGGTACCGTGTGCCATGCCCCTTCACTGACACTGCAATATTGTAATGCAGTACTGCAATACAGATAATGAAGTTGTTGTCTGTGGTATCTTTAATTTAAAAAATTAAGATGCATTTCCACAGTGCTGCTAGTCCAGAGTTTGCTTTATTGTTACCAGCTTAGCCTTAATAGGAGAGTAATAAATTGTAATAAATTAATTCTAGACGGTAAATAAAATATATTGTCTTGCTTAGCATGTGTCTTAAATATATCTTCCTCTGCACACATGAATGTTTCACACAGAATATTGAGCTGCGTAATTATTATACAGTGTAATACAATTACAGCTAATACTGAATATTTCTCTGATAGAGGCAGAAGAACAATGCCTGTATTAAAAGCAGAGGAAGGTCAGGGGAATCCTTTCTATTTTAGAGGGAAGATTGAAGTGTGTTTTGTGAAGGATTTATTGAAGTGTCTTACATTACAAATACAACATTTAAGAACTGCTTCAGCAGGCTGATAACTTGGTAATTGTTGACATTTTGCCTTCCCTGCTGGATGTTGTCGTCTTTCAAGTAACTTGGCTACTTCTTCAGTCGCAAAACATTTGTTGTTTGCAATATAAGATCAAAGTTGGCTGCTGAACGATTTTTAATGTATACTTAGAGATTGTAAAATAGGTGACGTGATGACAGCATCTTTCAAATTAATTTCTGAAACACTGTTTCACAGCCCTGTCAAGTAAGGAACATTAATGTAATTTGGTTTTGTGCTGTATTGTTTTATCTTCAGAGTTGGTAAAGTACTTCTACTTCACCAATCAGAAAACGTTTAGCTGTCATAAAATACATTGGATGTTGGAATCTGCATGAAGTACTGCTTTATACTTAGATTTTTAAGGAAACTTTAGTGAAAGTGTGACTTTACAGATGTTCCTTACAACACTTTTTGCTGACGTTTGCATTTTGCTGATTTCAGTTTGGAAAGAAATACGTAAACTGGTAAAGACTTAGATCTTCAATGGATCATGGTAAAAAGTCTTGTTACGCTGCACCTTTATGTATCAATACTTTGTATAACAATATTATAAAATAGCATAATTACTAGGAAATGTTAAAGTTTAACATATCCCAATGCAGTTTTTGGGACTGGCATATTGCTTTTGTCTCTTACTCCTTTCTGGAGGTCAGTCACCCTAAAATCCAGAACTGTTGCTTATCATAATGTCTGCTTTCAGTTAATAACCCATAATGAACCATAGGTATTGAATCCCTTTCAGATTATCTCATGAATAAGTATAAGCAAAAGGTTTTGCAGAGGGATGGGGTGAGGAAGAAGATTAAATTAATTAAGATCACTGGAATACTTGCAGAAAGATCAGTTGTAAAAGCAACACCAAGAAAGTATTTAAAATCAATGTAATAAAGGAAATGTTGGAAAGCAAAAGCCTTAAGAAAATGTTTGTCTGGAAAGTGTCCATGGCCAGTCAGCTGAATATGAAGAAAGAGTCTATTTAGATTTATTTACGTGGAGTAAATGTGTTTTCATCTCCTCACTCATCTTTTATAACCATCTGTTTCCATGTTGTCCATTCCAATAGTCTTCAGGAGTCCCCTGTTCATTCAGTGGGAATCTCCTGGTGGTGTAGCTGTAATAGAGTGTACAAGACGATGCCTAGCAGAGTTTTCTTGTGAAATGAAGTGATGCCTTTCCTCAAAAATTGATACCTCCCAGGGGCCTAGAAGGAAACTGGAATCATTATTTGTTAAATAATTCCTGTTTCAAACTGCTGTCAAGTGCTAACAGAGCAGTAAACCAGTAAGTCATACAGTGCAGGGCTTCAAGCTGGTGGGACAGAGAATGAGCTGGGATGTCTTTTCTCCTCCTTCCTATGAAAGAGAGGAGTCTTGGTTTTAAATTAGAATGAAGATACCAGAATATCAAAGCCCCAGATCAGAGGATGAGACTTGAAAGCAGCCATTCTCCAGGGTTCAAAAAACCCCGAGGAAATGCCCACACCCCAACTCAGCACCTATTTCTTGATACCTATTCCTTATTTATAATGGATGTGATCTGAAAACGAATGTAAGAACAGACTGATTTGCCATTATGAGCATAACGCCTCTGTATTCTGCTTCCTTTGTGACCCATTTCTGTGCTCGTTTGGCTCCGAATGGAGCTGTTAAGCAGTAGTCAGCAGTTTAGTCTGTGACTTGACCACATGTACTCTGTCTCCCAGGTGATTTTCCTAGAATGACTCTTTCAGTTCCTGAGCTGATTTTCATATCATGTGTGTGCTACAGCAGTGATCTCTGCAAAAACTCTGCTTGTAAATGGTCCACTACTGCTGTTTCCGTTATCTGAGACGTGCCTGCGTGTTATCCTGAGTGTGTGACTCCAAGAGGTCATTTCTTACCTGCATTCACAGTAATACTGTAGGTACTGAAGCTGTGCACTTGTAGAACTCATGGGCTCCTTGTCATTTGTACTCAGATACTCTTTGGAAAGACTAGAATTGCAGAGGAATGGTAACAGCTCTGTTTGTAAAATTGATTGCAAACCCCGTGCTTGAATACCGAGCCTTGAGCACTTGAGAAACTGTCCTGCTCCAGTGTTCCTGTGGCTGTGGGCTTGCATTTTCAAAGCCTATGCCCATAAAACATCCTCCTGTCCATTGACGCAATCCTTGCAGCAAATTGTTACTGTTAAAGGCGTGAATGTGCTTCATTTCATTTGTTTGTCTTTTAAAAATAATGCTGCCTCTCAAAACTGAACTTTGATAAACTCACACTGCATAAAGTAACTTCTCAAAATGTATCTTCCCTTAAGAAAAGGCCTTGCTATTAGGAAACAGAGTTCTTTAGCAGTCAGCTTGCACCTTAATGAGTCATTCGGATAAACAGGTTCAGTGAGATTGAATTACGATCCTGTTCAGCTGACACAAAGCAACCACTAGTTCTTCTCAGGAAACTCATGAATAAATAAAAGATCCTGCGCTTCCAGGCCCAAGCCTAGCAGAGATGTAAAGATGCTTTCCAGTGTGATTTCCCATGTCCTACGAGTACAGCATTGAGGTTGCTACTGGAATTAGATCGGTGCCGATGAAGACATCAAACATTGTGTAAGTAAAGACATTTAAAAATAGATGCAAATGTGGGGGTATGAGTGGAAGTATCTATCATTAACTCTGAACAATCTGTTAGGTGATAACCTCTGATATTTAGCTTGTGTGTATAGGATGCAATTCATTTGCCTTGCCATTTCGAGTGTAGAGGGGCACTATTCACGCTGTTTTTAGAATTCCGTTTTAGTGAAAAGTCCAGGTTTTAAAGTCTTTGGAAGCACTTTATTCATGCTTATCATCTGCTGAGGCAACTAAATATGTCAGCTCTTCTCTGTTGTTGCATTGTTGTTTTTAGCACAAATTCAGACTCCAGAGAGAGCTTTGCTAGGTACATGTAATGAGTGATTTCCATGAGCAGTTCGCAGTTTAGCAGGTGATACAAGATGAGTAAGACAGAAAAAGGGGGTGGGAGGCAGTCATGGAACAACGCTGGTGGGAATGAGAGTAACCTTGGTGTGTCACTTGACTGGGTGTCATTTCGTTTTCAGAGGTACTGAAGCCAGTGGTAATTTTAAGGAGGACAGCTGGATACCTTTGACAAATGCTCATAGGGAAGCTTTTCTTGGGCATAAGGAAGGAGCAGGGAGATGTTTCTGTGAAAACGTGGCTATTGAGGGATGAGAGGTGGAACTGTTGGCTGAACAGAGGTGGAAACAGTCACCTTGGCAGTTGATAACAGGTTGTAGACGGGGCAAGATCTGAGTGCTGTGAACGGGTGGAAGGAAGCCATGGCCGTGTTTCCCCTGCTGGTCGTGCAGTGTGGTGTGTTGGGTCCAGGCACACTGGGCTGCACTGGGTGGGCTCCGAACATCTCTGAAATTCTTTCCTACCCTCTTGCAGTGTAGCTGAAATGAGGTCATCTCTGCAAAGATGGGGGCTCATCTGAACTGAATTTGCTAAACTTAATTAGCAAATGTTTCTACTCCTTTTTTAAATTTATTTTCTAGTTTTTCAAGTGCAATCCAAGTCAAATATTAGGGAAAGGTGCCCTAGTGCTCCATGGATATGGTTGCAACACCATTTATTCCTGAAGTTGTTATTTCAGGAGCTCTGACTCTTTGTACACAACTATTTTGACCTGAATATTGCCAAGAGAGGGATGTGAAGACAGAGCCTGTGGTTCAGACTTGTGAAGACTTTGTGCAAAAGTGAGACACAGGGAAAGTTCTTACAGAAATTAACTGCAAAAACACCCTCTGTTTTCTGCAGGAATGTATCTGATACTGGTTTCAGCTCCTGGAGTCGAAATAGGAAAATACTAGAGGAAGATTAAATTAATTCCTATCGGATGTGCTATAGTAAGGTTTATTTAAAAGATCGTTATAGAAAGGTCAGCAAGGGGGCTGAAGACCTCAGGTTGGTAATTTTTTCTAATGGATTCGATAAATGAATCTCCATGAAACACATGATATAACATGATTTAAACACATGATTTAAATGCATTCTTTCCTTCAGAGGAAGTGAGAAAGTTTTGTGTTGGGAGTAATGTTTATATGAAGAAATGAATACTCATAAACAGAACAGTCTGTATTATTAAATACTTATGGGTGTGCTGTAGCTATGCAATTTATTGAATAAAGATTTTTGTGCCATATTCCTGTCTAGAAATCTAGTTCAAAAATCCGGTATTCACTGAACTGAGTAGAGTCCAACTTAGTGACAAGATACAGTACAGAAGTGCAGATGAGCACATGAGCATCTTGGTATACTTTGTCTTTTGTATTTACTCTTAAAAGTGAGAAATTCTGGAAAAAAAATTAAACTTGTATTTCTTCTGTTCTTCTAATCCGTGCACCTATTATTGTTGTATACTGAGACTTCACAATGTCTGTGTGTGACAAGTAATGCTCTGTACGTGTCCTTATTCAAGAGATGTCTTCTGAATGAGCTTTTAAATGTACTGGCCCCATGCACTGCTCACATGCTTGGTGGTGTGCATCTTTTGGAAGGTCTGAATTGGAGTTTTAGAGGGAATTTTACCGTGCCTGTAGAAGTTTCTTTCTTGCACTTATTCACATGCTGTCCTTCCAGTCAATTAATTCTATTACTTTAATTATAGGCTTGTAAATTTAGTCTTGAAAGTTGTAGAGTTTTTTTGACAGACCTACATCTGATCCTTATGGTGGAAACAGCCACCTACTCATGACCGGCCATGAAGCGGACACTCACAGGGGTGTCTTTCTGTGTAATCACCTTAGGGATTTGCTAAGCTGCTTCTAGGAACAGGAAGAACAAGTTAATTGCATTTCATGCTGGACTTTACACCAAATTTGATTCATTTAAAACTGTCACAGTGCTGATGCTATGTTACATTGGTTTTTAAAACCCTTTTTATTTTTAAACATCTTTTTCACCATTGTTCATGTTTCCTGAAGAAGCAGATTAAAATGCATATGATTCTTACTTGCTTTAGGTGGTATTAAAATTTATTGCCTTATGGTGTAAGGAAAGGAAGTCAATTTTGCCTGAGGGGACAGCTGCCGTATTGCATCTTTTCCTGGGTTCCAAAGCTGAACTATCAACAATTAGGATTTACCCAACGAGCAGTGGGAGTTTCTCCATTGGTTTCAGTGGCTTCGGGTTGTGCCTATCTCCATACTTTATGGTCTCTATTGAGTCATTTTGCAAATGGTGTCTTTTTGTTGGCTAGAGCAGAAAATGCTAAGCAAAAGATTAAGTACTTTTAAACTATCCCAAATTCAGGATCTTCTGTGGTTCTGCAGAAGCATGAAGCTTTCCAATTATATTCACATGGAAACGTAGTGTATTTGAGGTGGTTGTTCCCAGACACTTAAAAAGGAAATTGAGAATGTTGACGTCACTGACTCCTTCCAAACAAAATGTGAAATATCAAACTTAACAATCCCCCTTAAGCTAAGGAGCACTGTGAGCTGATAAGGCAAAACCGCCCCAGGATTTCTAAAGATCCTTTGTGTAAGCTTTGCTGGAACTTTGCTGTTAATATAAAGAGATATTCTGATAAAGTTGCAGATGCTAATGATAGACATTAGTCAGACTTTTTCTGCTTAGTCCTATGTCCCTACATTTTATAGAGAAAATATGGAAACTGATTTTTTTCACGTACCCTCTGAACTGAATTTCCTGCAAGGGACCAATGACCGCACTATGTAAGTCTTGGTTTGGAGGTTTGTGCTGGACTTCAGTCCTGTTGCCTGCCCTGACAAAATCTTTATTAATCAAGTCTGAATTTATTCGTTTAGGTTGGCCTCTATGGTGTATGAGATGTATTTAACCATTACTTTCAAGCAGCTTTTGGGGGCACGTGCAATGAAAATGTGTTAATGAAAGGTGCAGTAGGACGAGCAAGTGCTTATGCAGTTGTTAACTTGTCTTTTTCTACAGTTTGGAAATGATCCATCATGTCTGCAGCCTGCAACACCACAGAAAGTATTTGATCAGACCCAGTTTTTAGAAGAGACCCAGATTTCTAAGTCTCATGTCACCACCTTAAATCAAGACCATCAACATCGGCAGTTTTTAGTAAGTCCTTGTTTTGTTTTTACTATTTTATGGCAACCGATGAATTTAAAGACAAGTCTGGTTTTGCAGTCCATGCTACTTTGACTGGTTGGGTTTTTGTGTTTGCGTGTGCAGTAACAACAAGGAGTTGGGGTTTTCTGGGGGGGTTTGTATGGAAGTAGAAGTGTTTATTCAACTGCATGATCTTGATAGGAACAGGATATAGGATTTTGTATTGACTTCTTAGATTCTTGTAGAAAGGTACAAGTACCTGAGTAACATACATACATACTTGGAACATAATGTAAGCATGACATGAGAGCTTAATAGACAAAAATGTGATAGAAATAGTAATTCCAATGTCTTGTTCTGGTTGCACGAATACAAAAGTGCAGGATCCAGTGCTTAGTGGTTATAAGCACATTGCAATCTGTTTTGGTGTATACATCCTGACACTTGATTCTGAATACCAGCAGATTTTTTCCAGTTCAGTTTCTGTGATTCTATGAATTTCTGATTTTCAAGCACCTTTTGCTTTCAGAGAAGAAGCTGTTAGAAGGGTTCTTTGAATATAAAACCTATAGGATAATGTTAGTGTACCTCGAGACAACTTCTAGGGACGAATACGTATGCCAGTGAGGTGCCTTGAATTCTTCCTTTCACTGAAGTACAAAGGCATTTGAATCCATAAACAGATGATTTTCTGTTTCTTTGTAAAATCAGAGTTGCAGATGAAGCGCTACATTTTGTTTCCTATAATTAACAGCTATTTCATCTACGTTTGCTTTCATTACACCGATGAATCTACCTCTTTTTGGAATGTGAAATTTTAATGGGTGTGTTTTTATTTTTTTAAAAATCTTGCTAATGAAAACAAAAATACTGCAAAGAAGGAAGACAAGCTTCAGGAAGTTTTTGAAGTAGCTAGATTGAACCAGTTGTCTCGAGTTGAATTTTGGAGTCAATTTTCAGCAGTAAATGCAGTTCGGTGAATAGAGGAGGAGATCTGCTGTGCGCTGGGTAATCCTCTGAAAACTTGCCGCTTACCCAGGAGAGCTAACCAGAATTTCACGGTTGTCCTTGTCATAGAGGTGTCTGCTTAATCAAGCTACTTCTGCTGCCCACCCCAGCATTATTTTTAGCTCAGATCAGCTCCTCATGCGGTTCCTCCCACAGCTGCAAAGGCAGTATTTGAATTTTTGTCATTTCGGGTCTCTCTGGAGCATTTTTAACCATATGGCACCAAGTGCCAGTGGTACATTTGGGAAGTGTAGCACGCCTAGGGCGAGTGAGCCATGGGCAGGTGATGGGTGCTTGTGCTACTGCCGGCAGAACCAATTCCTAGCACTTCATAGTGCATAATAACACTGGGTCATCCTTGTATGAGCTTCTATGCTTTATCTATCTGTGCGTCCATATCTGTGTGAACAATACGTGCATGCTGTAAGTCCTTTAGACCCTTCAGGACTGCCAGGTGTTGTGAAAAATAAGATCCTGTAATGTATTTTCCAATGACAGTGAGTTCAGAGGAGCATACGTGTTGGTCAGTTCCTTGATGCACATCTCTTGGTGGCTGACTTCTAAGATGTAGTTCATATATCTCCTTTGATCTTCAAAGCACTTTGCAACACATAACTAACAGAATAATTTAAAGAAACTTCATAAAGAGATACCATTTGAAAACCTGACAGTCTCACTTCTCACATTGTACCTCACTGAACTGAAAGTAAAGGCTTAAAGCTTTGCTTTAAGACTCTGGCAGTTGAAGTTTGAGGTTCTAAATTTGGTGCTGGATTTATCCATTTGAAGGGTATGAGTTTGATTGCATCAGAAGTAATTATATTTAATATGACAAGAGAAAAGTGCATAAATGTGATATTTGGAATGTCTGTTAATGCCTTCTTTGCATCTCTGCTTCTGGAAAGAATAATTACACAGCTCTATGTGAACTGAATGTTAAGGTCTGGTGAAAGCCATTCCTGGTAGAAAAGTGAAGCCTACGTGCTAGTGTGTGTGGAAGTTCACTTAACAGAGGCATTTGGGGAGTGAGGTGGTTGGTTGTAGACCCAGACCCAGGACACTTACGAAAGAGCAACTTGAGGCAAAAATGGGATGCCATTGGAATTAGTGGGAGTTTTGCTGTTAATGTCAGTCAGACAAATAATTCATGCTTTCAAGAAGCATAAAGCAGTGGTTTGGATTAGGGTCTTGAGAACAGACCAGAGAAGTTATTCTTTTCAGTAGCTGGTTTCAGTCCGGTGTAGACTCTGTCTTTGAGTCCGTTCAGTCCGCTCTCACTGCCACACCAAGGTTTGTCAATATTGAAGGGGAATATTTAAGAAACCTAAATGGTTGCTGGGCAGTAGCAGCTTTCTGGCTAACGGGTGCACTTTGGACACACAGACCAGCTTCTATTTAAAACACTGTTGTTTACATAGTATTGTAGTACAGAGAGTGAGAGAGCTGGGTACTCTGATGGCAGGATTACGATCTCCTCACAAAATACTAAATAATGTTTGCTTCATGCTGTAGTTACATTACTTTGGGGCTGAATTTTAACTTACTGTTTGTTCCTGTTTAATCTTTAATGCATTGCTGCGGCTACACCAGTAACAATAACTTCTAATCATTTACACTGAAGATCAGAAGTCAGTGCAATTCTTCATTCTGGCACTGTGTGTTTCAGCAGTGGTTTCACTGGAGGAGGAAAATCCTGTATTTTAGTAAACAGAATCCAAATTTTCTATCTACAGACCAATGTTCCCTTCGTCTTCTGTCATTAGCTTTCCATGTGCATAAATATAAGAGACTTGCACCAGTTACCTGTTAGTTACCAGGCAACAGCAGCATTTGACACTGCCCGCAGCTGCAGTGAATGACGTGCGGCTCCCTGAATGTCAATTGAAGAGCTCTGAATTTTGAACAGAGCTTGGTAAAAAGGACATTGGTGCAGGGACAATGGCACTTACACTGGAGTAGCAACATGTCAGCAGAGTTTCTATAACAACAGCAGCTTCCTGAGATACAGCCCTCTATCACATGTTCACATAGAAAAATTGAAATTGCTTTGGTCTTCTGAAATACGTGGTTTTCTCTAAAATACACGCTGTACTCCATGTAAGCTTTTTGCAAAGCAGGAATCTGTCCTGCTTCCCAACCATTGCTTGGATTCATGGTTTACTGGGGTCAGAGCACTGCATGGTTATAGTAACTGGCAAAAACTGGGCTGAAAGAAAAAAAATACATGTTTTGAATTTGTAAATATTTTGAGTATTGCTTGTTATTCAGAGATGGTTTCACCTCTTAATGATGGCAGAGCAATGTGGCTGGATATTTGTATAATAATCAAAGACACGAATGCTTCTGGTCTAATACTTAATGCTTGGCCTAGACGGCTGGTGCCATGGAAGGCATTTTTGGATGTTGTCTGTCTGTCCTGTGCCCTGTCCAGGGGTGAGAGTTTTATCAATGAAAGCAACAATATCCATGGCCAAAACCTCTATCTGCATTTTGAGTAAATACTGAAATTAATCATAATGTATTTGGATTTTTGTCAGTTTGGGTCTCTTTTGAGCATTTTTAAACACACAGCACCACGTGCCAAGGAGCTATTTTAATACCTTTTTTCCCCTTACCATTCCATCATTGGTTTTCTTCTCCATATCAATGGACGGATTTAAATAACCTCCATTTCTGATTATATTTTCTAGATTATTGCCTGCACAAATGTAGAATTCTTTTTTAGTTTGGGTCTTGTTGATAAAGTGCCAGTATAATAAAAGCCTTTCCTATCTTCAGGCTGCGAAGGGAACTTCCATCAAAAAGAGAATTTTTTTTAATCAGAGTTCAAGCAGGTTGTTACATTCCTGAATGAGTGCAAGCAGTAAAAGATATTTAAAGCCCCAAATAATGAGACATATCCAGTATGAGATTGGATTAAATTAGTAGCCATAAAAACAGACTGACCTTTTGCTTTCTTCCCTAGAATATAATATTCGTACTCCCTCAGTTTAAGAAGATTGTTGACTCAAATATGACCTTTTAATAAGAACATTCATTTCCATCTTGGTTTTGGTGGACCGACCAGAGCCCTGGTCAGGATGGGTCAGGGGGCACCAGTGCAGGTACTCACAGTCCTCTGGCTGCTGCTGCCTGGGACTGAGCAGTTTCCATGCCCCATGGTGGCTGCCAAGGGAGCACTGGAGACATGGGCCATGCTCAGGTGTTCATAGGAGCGTGGGTGAGTCAGGCCTTCAGCAGACTCAGGGCAGTTTTCCTGTGCTGGATGCAATGCTGCCTTGTTATGATTCTGGAAAAAGCACACTGTGTATTTTTCAAGTAGTAGATGCACATTTTTCTATGTCTCATATTAATATTTTTATATATCGTATTCTTACATATCTGTAGTTGTGATTTTTCTCATGAATACATCCATTAATCCTGCTGGATTATAGAATTCAAATGTAAGGCCTTCTGATAACCTTTACTGTGTACGATATATTCAAACTGTGCAGATACTGATATTAAAAACCAGCCTTTTTGGGTTTTGTGACTGCAGATTTAGGAGACATCCCAAAATGATCTCAGTATAACTGAGATGACCGAGTAGTGAATGTGCCCTAAACAGACAAGAGCAATGCACGTTCTTCTCTTTATTCCTCTATAAGGAACAGAACAAATGGGCTAATGAATATCTAAAGAAAGTAAAAGATAGACTCAGGGACTGAATGCAGATTTTCTTATTCCCAGGTAGTGCTTGCAGGGTATGGTTTTTCATTTTGTGTTTTGTCACTTAAATGCCCCCAACCAACAAGGAGGCAGCGGCACAGACCTCTCCTAAACCAGTTATTTTCTGAACCTGGGATACAAGTTGGGTTTCTGTTTAAGAAATAACATATATCTTTTTTAAAAAAACTTGATCTTGTATTTATGGATGTAGTTGATATTTTCGTAAATCTCTCTACCCTGTGTTCTGCTCATTGCTCTCTGAAACGAGGCCATCTGCATAGGCCCAGCAGTATATGGCATCTTTCTCCTAAATGTCCATCGTCACAGTCCTAGTTTCCTTCTATATTGCCTCAACAAGTGTAATACTTGTATCAGACAAGCAAGCTAAAGAATCTCCATGCATCATTAGTTACGGCAAAACAAAAGGTTCACGGAGCAAGGTGATTTATTACTTCATTTTCCTAAAACACATGATAAGATTAATTTTTTTGCTTATACTTTTTCCTATCCTAATTGCATTTATGTCTTGTTTAATCATCTTTAAGACAAAATGGTGTGTCTGAGGAGAGAACATTATTTAATTAACTTTTTATCCTAATGAATCAGACTGCGGAGTTTTGTAGTAACTTCATTTGAAAGGCTTCTTGTTCAGGAAATTGGTTGGACACAAAGTATTCAGGTAGTATTAAAAAATATAAGCCTTAAACTTAAGCCTCATACTAAAATACATAGGCTCAGTGGTGTTACTACTGAACTCAGAAGTGAATTAAATGATGGCTCTTTGATTTTGGCTTGAGATGTAATTTAAAAATAATTTAGGGGACTGATTGACTCTTTTTGGGTTGCATGAGAATTCATATTTTACCTTCAAATAGTTATTCCATCAAACACAGATGATGGAAATTATAGTGGCTATCGAAGGACTCTCCAGCAGAAACACCTCTGTTCAGGTCTAGAGTGATCTCTGCTGAGGCTTCAAAAAAATAACCATTTAATACCGATTTTGCTGCTGGGTTTTGTGTTGTGAAACAACTGGTTCTTCAACTTCTCCTTGTCTTCTAGTCCTTGAACTGAGCTAAACTGGGTCCTTTAATGCATTTCTGACAGACTCTTTAGCAGCCTTCGTGTGGCCAAAGGTTGCAACCCCTGCTCAAATGAGTGATTGGGTGGTAAAGGAATCTCTGTTCTGTTAAAATTAGTAACCTGAGCTCAGGAGAGTCTGTATTCTGTTTCTAAATGTCTACAAGTCTTTTTGCTAGTGTTGGCATTGGGTTTTTTTTTCACATAGGATAGGCCAAATTCTGATTACCAGTAATAGCACTGAAGTCAGCAAGGCTACTAATAGGAGTGGTGCAAGTAAGACACAGCCTCACCTGTGTGAATGATCGAATTGTTCTCTAACAGCAGATGAGTGTAGACGGGGTCATTATTGGAACAGAATTTTCGCTGTTTCCTGGAGCAGTACTGGTGATTAGACCCACAGAAAGAGGGCTGCTCAGAGCTGCCAGGCTTGCTTTTTACTGGCTGAAAACCACCAGAAGTGTTGGATCAAAAACTCAGTTAATATAAATGCTGTACAAAGCGTGCAGCGCTTTCTAAAGGCAGCACAGCTGGGAGAAAGATATTTTAAATGAAATCCCTTTCTGCATATGGAAGTTAGAGCCGGTGATGAGCCCATGGCGTGGTGGTGTACATCAGAGATAAAAGGCATCTAGGGGGAAAGCGTACTGAATGTCAAAAGGAGATATAACACTGTATTTCTGAGCTGTCCTCTTTCATCAGACATAACCAGAAAACCTGAGATGTGTGAACAGGAGCATATTAGTGTTTACAGATTCCTGTCTTAACCTGTGCTTAGCACACATGCATATTTTATATGCACAGATTCTGTATTTGCATCTGTGTTTGGGGATCTTAGGACAGGCTCCAAATGCAGAAGGTGCTTTACTGACAAGTGTTGGGTTTGGTTGTTTTTAAAAGGGAGTCCTCCTATGACAAGTTTCAAACTGACAAGGTAAGTCATGCAGAATGGTGGTGTTTAGATCTAGAATAACTACATAACTACAAACTACAGTCGCAGAGTCTTTAATTCTCATGGTAAATTAACTTGAAGTTAAAACTGAAAGCTCTGCAGTGGTCAGTATTGTCCATCAGCAGCTGTTCCTGAAGCTTGGGACATTCACTTTATATCGGGAAATAGTGCAAGTCACCTTCTCAGCCTGAAGTACCGTGATGAGAACAGAGTGAATTTGGGAGTTGGACAGGACCAGTTTAAAAAGGGATATAAACTTCTGCTTGTTTAAATGCTTGTTTAATGGCTGTTTGTTTCTGTTTGTCTTCTTATTCAAATGGCTTTGAGACTGCAGCAGTTGTGCTCCTGCCCTCCACAGACGCACTCCAGTTCAGTCTCTGATTGAGCAGGACTGGGTGTGTGAAGCTCCGAGTGTCTTCAGACACTTGAAAGCATTCAGTGCACACTGGCAGCGTGCAAGATCGATGTTAAATAGTGAGCTGTGTGAAAAGATGTGCAATACTTCAGTTGTTTGTGTATGTAAATAGCTGACAGAAGCGATTGCATTGGTGTTGCAGACAGCTCACAGTGTACCTCAGTAAGCGTAAGATGTTGCAGAACAGAGCTCTCAAATAGTGCCTATAGTTGTGTCTGTGTGAATACCTTCTGACAGTACCTGTTCTGTGCAAAGATGTCCTTACACGTGTGGAGGTGTGCCCATCAGCACTGCCATTTCCTATCGTGTTGAGAGAGGCAATCACCTATAGCTCTGTGACATATATATACATATAGAGAGAGAGTTGCAACATAGCTGTATGCTGGACTGCAGGCTCGGTAACATCTGTCAGCACACTCTTTGTAAATGGCCATTTTTTCTCTCCTTGAGCAATAAACCAGTATTGGTACATCATTTGGGGCTTTGGTGTGGCTTATTTTATTTTGGAGGCCCAAAAATTAACTACATTGATTAAAACAAACAATTTTGAAGCAATTTTGAAGCAACTATCACTGGGGATGTGCTGTCTTACTCTTTCCTTATGCACACAGCTGTCTCTAAGTTACTGCATTTCTCTTGAAGAAACCTTGATAGGTGATTTTCTGTGTTTGGGGCAAAGTTGCAATGCTTCTCACATCTAATGACAGTGAGATTTTTGATTTCACTGAATGGCCTCCGAAGTGACTGCACTGGTTAAGTTTTTATCTTCTTACACAAGTAACAGTTCCAGACACATTCAAACCATTGGTTCATCGTTACCTGAGAGGCAGTGGGTGGACGAGGGAAATGAGTCATGCTCAGCATAGCAAGGAGTTAACGAGCTGTATAAATAATTAGCAACACATTTTAAAAATACGCTTATGTAGAGCCAAAAGTATCTTGGCTTGAGTACGTGGTCTCAAAGACGTAATTGAGACCATTCATTTCAGCAAGGCAAATATGATTTAACTCCTTCTCTGGATGGGTCTTTAGAATTCATAAAACATGAAGTGTAATCAGAAAGGAAGAGAATATCATTCAAAGCAAAGCACACGGCGAAGCTTCCTGGCTCCTTCTTTAGCAGGGGATGGCATGTTTTGCGTAGTTGCCAGGAAGATTTGCAGATCATTTCTAACAGTTAAAATTCCAGAAAAAAATTGGCATAGGCACCTTCACCTGGAGAAAAGATGCAGGCAGACACTTGGGATATGCTCTAACAACTGTATCCTTTCCGTTAACAGAAGATAAAATGCAATTCCTGACACAGCCATTGCTTCCAGAGAACAACAGAGGATTCATTTCAATGGGATCCGATCTTCTACTGAAATCCAAGGCTGATATTCTTGATGAAATTTTGTTGAGATTAGAAAACAGCTCTATAAGTGGATACCTCTTAAGAAGGGGATAACCCGTCATCTCTTTACTAGCAGTTCCCTCTGGAGCAGTGGGATTTCACTTGCAAAGGGCAGGAGGGTGTCTGAGGAGGATGTTGGACTGGTGGCTGTCATCACACAACCAAATGCCCCTGTCTGTGGCCACATCCCTCTGCTGGGTTCCTGTGGCCAGGTGACTGAGCCATGCGGCTCTTTTAAGTGTTCTGTCTTATTGGTTTATTTATTTCTATGCTAGCATATTCTCCTCTAATTGCTGACATATTTGTGTGTCGTTAGAAAAGGCTCTTTGTTCTTTAAATTTCTAGTTCAGTTTTATAGATTAGGAGTTAACAACCGTGAGGTTTGCTGCTATGCACTATATGGTAGATAGGTAAAATCCAAAACAAGATTTTCCAATATTTTGGCCACATTGCTGATAAAATACATATTTTTCATAAATAATACTGACAAAATTGAGTGTTACATACATCTCTCTTGGGTGGGTTTATCCTTATCGTAGCAACCTGCTGAAGAAAATCTCTGCCGTTCCTGATGAACACCCAGCAGATGAGAACCACTTGCTTTCAGAAGCAGAGAGCTGAAGCCAAGCCAGACCCAGTAACTTCACCTCAGTTCTTTATTAGGTAGAATTCATGTTCTCTTTCAACTACACAGTGAAGAAGCTTGGACTGGCCTAGGAGAGATGTGTGCTGCTGGATTTAAATGTGTGCTGCAAAGCAGCTCCTGGGCAGCAGTCCAAGCCCAGAAATGTGTTGCTTTCTTTGATTACTTTCTCTGCTAGTAAAAATAAGAAGCAAGGCCAAGGATATGAGCAGGCAGAGTCAGACTGTGACTTAGAGATGTGATGTGTACGTTGTTTTTATTTTCTTTTTCTCTTAAGGATTTAAATGGAGATGTACTGGAGAGAAGCTGCCCAGCTCCTGTCCTGACAGTGCCTTGTTTTCTCTGTGGATTAACAGGGAACTCCAATCTGCAGGGCTGTCAATCTGGCCCCTTTCATCAGCGCTGAATCACTTTAAAAAGAAAAACAGTGCATGTGATTATCAAAAGCATTTCCATTTATAACACACTGTGGCAGCTCAGCTCAGACATCAGAAAATAAGAACATTATATATTAAAAGGATGTTGGATGTGGAAATTTATGAAATATATACATGTGGCAATAAAATATACATGTGGCTGTCACTTTATGGAGCTGTGAATACTTATTGACGCTTTAAATGATGGTGTTCCCTTTACTTAGCCTGTCTGCGATACGTACACATCAGCAAAGACATTAGAGCCTGGAGTCCGAGGAAGCAGTGATTAGCATATTTTAAAGTTTCCTGCAGTGACTGCTTAAATACATTTGCATTAATAGAAAGATGAGACTCTTCATGATGTTCTCTGCGTGACAGAGGCTAAAAATAGGTTGGTGAGAACTTTGGCTGCAGCTCCGCTGAATTTTAACAGTTTATGGGAAAGGAAAACACTTCTGAAAAGTTATAATTAATGAGTTATGTGTGGTTGTTTTTTTAAAGGATACCAAAATATCATGAAGAAACTGGGACAAGCGTGCTATTTCGTGCCTTTGGCATTTGGACGGTTTGCAGCCTGGCTTCCCACTTGAGATGGGGGCGGGCTTTGCTGTTGCCTGCTCTTAACAGCCAGCCCTCTGCAGCTGCTTAGGGAGGAATTCAGCGTGCAAACCTGAAGATGATTGCGCAGAAAGACAATTCTGTTCTGAATTTACCAAGCACAGCATTGTGCCTCGCGTTGAAAGGCAACCCAGCGTGGTGTAACTTCATCAGAGAGAGCGTAAATTGGGTTTAAATAGTTGACAGTTTAAACATTTAGATCAAGGTCCACAGAAATTTGAGGTTTGAAAATATCCAGTTTCCTGTTGTGACGGGATCAAACGAATCACCCATGGCCGTACAGCATGGATGTAATAGTACTGAGGAGAGATGAATCGGGTTCTGATATGGAAGTGGAGAAACCAGGGTTAGATCAGGCACTGATGTGTGGAGTAAACTTTTAGGCCTGCTGCTTCCATTGAGTGTGAGCTGGATTGAGAAAGGGGAGTTTAGAAAGTAGGAGCTGCTGGTTTTAATTATTATTGGTATTGTGATGGGCAGTGAGATGATGATTACAACAACTGTAACCACTGGAATCCGCTGGTATTGCCATTGCCATCACGGCTTTGTGCTCTATATCTGTACATGTGCTCTGCTCATTTGCAGTTTCTAGATGAGCATAACCACCCTAGCACATACATTGTGTTGACAGAGGAAAGGTATGTGCTGTAAATGAGACTTTTGCATATTTTCCATGAATGAATGTTCTGCTTTTCTTGTGAAACTGATTTGATAAGATGCTCAAGTGTTTAGCAGCTGTATTCTCAGCCAATCTTTGGAGGCAGACCTGTGCTTAAAGTTCAGAGAATAAGGGCCATAATATTTCATAACATATCCTTGCAATACATGACCTAGAGTATTTAAAACAGAATGTGCAGGAACCCTCTCGAACTAAAGGAAAAAAGTAGTTTTTTTGCTTCTGAAGAAGTTTTCATGATGAGAAACACATCATTGCAGAGAACTAAACACAGCAGTGTTGGAAAATATATGGGAGCAGTGCATGTGTTAAGAAAATGACACATCAGAAGTCCAGTGATGTACACAGATGTTGAGGAAATGATTATTATCTGGTAACTCAGTTGAGTGGATGCAAGGCTAGAGAATTAAAGCTCAGTATTACAAATAAAACCTAATTAGCCTTTTTAATTAAGGTACAGACCCAGCAATGTTCTCATAACTTTCTCCTTTTAGCATAGATGTGGTCAAATGCTTAATGAGACTTTTCTGGATGTCTGACTCCATGTTGCAGTGCTCTCAATGTGCTCGTTAAAGGACTTACTGTCAATTTGTGTATCGTATGTAAACTCGACTGAGAAATACATAGTGCAGGAGGGACTTCATGGGGATGACAAGCTATGAGCTCAGAATCTGGCTTTTTCGTTTAATGAAGATGCTTTCTTCATCTCCTCAGCTTACCTCCTGCATTTAAACACTCACATTCCGCAAGGGATCATTCCTCAAACATTCACCCCCAGGGTTGGGTTTAACACGGAGTTCATCACGTCTGTGCATTTTGGTATTTTGGGAAGACTGGTTTGGTGTTTGTGTATTCTGATTGGTGCACCTTTGGTGCGTGCTTGAGTTCTGACAGCAGCACATTCATTAACCTAAATACTACTAGAAGACTTTGCTATTAGCTGTGATTTTTTATTTCAAAGACCTTAAGCTTGGTAATTTTTTAACTTGTACTACATCTTCACTTACACACAAGTGTCATCATTTTTAACCCAGGAGTTTCATTTAACTGCAAATAGAGAGTGTACTCTTACACCACATGTGCACGTGTCAGCTTTTGGTGCAGGTCTGCATAATGGTCCTGTCTGTGCAATCCTGAATGTATCCATGTTCATTTTCATACTTAGGAGTTAAGAACCTAAACTTCTGCACACGTGTTTCTTAAGTTCATTATATAAAGTATCATTCCACGTAGTGAAGCAGTGCTTCTTTGGAGCTACTGTGTATTGTGACTGATTTGAGAATAAATGAGGTCAAAAAGCCTTGAGGTAATTTTTTTTTAAAGGAAGGAAAAAAGAAGAAAAATAGAAAAAATAGGCAAAAGAAAGAATTTAAATAAAGAAATAAAACCACGCAGTCGTCAGGGCTGCAAAAAGCAGCATTCGGATGTAGCAGCAGCACGGTGTCGGATGTGATGTGAATATGGATGGGTGACAGAATGGGAGACGTAGGGATGAGTCATAATTCAGCAGGGAAGAAGCAGTAAGATAGGTGAGGTGCTGTGATGGTGTGGTGTTCAAAGCGCTTCTAGGAGGTGCCCCCAGGACATTCTGACAACCGATGATAATTTGCAGAGAGTTTGGAAGATTTCAGCCGAGCTGAGCACCCCATGTGAGAAGCTTAATCCTATTTTTTGAAAGATTGGAGCCTCTGAGATCTTTAAAATCTGGCCTTAAAAGCTGAAGGGAGTATTTGTTATCCCCCTATTTCTGGCATAACATTTTCTGTTTCAGCACTTAGACTTTTATTATCCTGTCACTTGACTTCTAGCAGAGAATGTGGATTTTCTTTTTAAAGATAATCAAGATCTATTAAATTTCATAATTTTAACAAACAAAAGGCTCAGTTCGTTGCTAATTTTAACCGTGATTTTCAGTGTCTTCATCTCTTATTTCCATCTTCAGCCGTGCTCCTCTAGAAAGAGTGCTGTGATTGCATCGCCCACTGTAGGGAGAACTCTGAACAGAGCTGAAAGAACCCCTTGTGTGTTCAAACCTTGTGTCTTTGTTATTAACAGGTTTTTATATTTGCATTATCATTTGAGAAGAGGAGAGAGGATGTGTTGGTCACAGCTGGCCTGTATTGACATGCTCATCATGTGTGCAAGTAGAGTTTCTTTGGGAGATTTAGCTGGGAGAGGAGGAAAAAGTCAAACGTCTGCACCAAACTTCAAATCCCCGAGCTGTACCTTTGCCATGTGAGCAGGAAGCTTGCTACAGGAACTTCCTGATTACATCAGAGAGATCTTGGGTTTGCTGGACCATGATTACATTTTGCATCTCTGAAACCTGTCTTTAGATGCAGCAAGCTCTGGGGCAAGATTAGGCTCCAGAGCTCCCTACCAATTTCATAGCAAACTTGATTAAGCCATTAAATTGCAGATCATTGCTGACAGTAAATTAATTCTTAATCCGAGTCCTATTCTGCACTACATTGGGAGACTTTTGCCAGGAGGCCAGTGGCTTGAAAATGGGTAATTAAATTCTGCTGTAAATACATTTTTATCTACCCTTCTGCTTGCAGGAGCTGGCAAAAAACCGAGAGGCATTAATTACTACCTGTAATTTAGTTTAGTGGAATAAGCCCTGCTCCTGTCAGATTCTGAACTGTAAACCAAGGTTATGAAGTGAGGAGTAAGTAAAATATAAAGAAAGCTGACAAAAATGTATCTGTAAGAGAGTCTGTTCTTATTTCTCTTGGTAAAAATTGTTGGCTAATTTGCAAATTGGGCAACATCTTGGTCTGAAGTCAATGTAGAAAAGAAAAGTTAAGAAACCCGTAGGAAAAGTAACAGTAAAGACAAGCTGTATTTTGGGTATTTCACAATTATGGGCTTACTCCCTTATGACCCAGCTTTACAACTTCAGGAGGTAAATTTACCAGGTTGATAATCTCTGGTGCACATAAAGTTGCGCATTGGTTGTCACACAAGGGTTTTTAGTGTTTGGATTTGAACCAAGAAGTATTGTTTGCAGGTTTTATTCAGCAATATCAGAAGGAAACCAGAACGTGGTTTCCTAGCACTGTATCAGTGCTCTTCTCTTTCCATTCCTCTGAAACAACAGTTTTCCTACTTCTGTTGGATATTTCTTCCACTTCCTTAAAGTCCTGAAAGTTGGACAATTATGAGCCTCATTCCTTTGTTAAGGAAAGATGTCTCCTAGTTCTTGTTAAAGAGAGGAGGGAGCTTCTCCACATTATTTGCCTGTGATAAATAGTTTCTTATGTCTATTTTATATATGTTTTTTATATAAGGGTGGTATTTCCTTCTCTCCACACTGGTTGGAGTCTTTCATAAAGTCTGACTTTCATTGACGTCCTCCTAAGATCTCTGGCAGAGGACTGAGGGTCATCCAGGGCTCAAATGGAAAATGATGTAGGAACAAGGCGGTCAAAATTGTCACACATCCCTTTGAAAGGGTGGTGTGAGTGACCAAGGGGAAAGGATCGAGTGCGAGAAGTTTGGGTACATCCACACCCAAATAGTGGAGGGAACCATCTCCACTGCTTTCTAGTATTCTTCTTAAAACTGTTTCAACTATTTTGTAATTGTGTGAATAATTTTCTAGAAGAGAAGGAACAAAAAGCCTGTGGTGGTTTTGTAACAGCATTACTGGCTGGCTGTCTCTAACCGTGAGTCAATCTGAATTATGTTCAGGGTGTCTCTTGGCAACCTAATGACATTAGCCTTAGCAGTGGCGTGGCTCATCTGCTCTTGTGGTTAACATTGTGGACAGAGCTGCTTTTGAAAACAGATGTTTGGAAGCTTCAGAAGGCAAAACATGGCTATAAACTTTATCTGAAATCTGCAGGTCATATAAAATGGAAAATATCTGGTAGTCATATCACCAGGAAAAGTTAAGTTTTCTGGCAAAATTCATAAAAGAACTGTAGTTCAAGAAAAAAGCATGTTGCTATACTTAACCTACCTTTGCTTTTCAAGGTTATTAAACCCAGAACTAGGGTAGAATTAATTTGAAGATCTGGCATATAAAGTTGGATAAATTCTTAAAATGCAAGGTGGGGAAACACCCAACAGAGTCACAGGGCAACAAGGAGAGGAGAAGTGTTGGATTTCATAATCTGCAATGCCAGTTACAACTGTAGAATTGTGAGGTATTTGACGTTTGAGGGAGTAGTTGTTTGAAAAGAAATGCTTATCAGTGCACAAGGTTATTGATAGCTGTCTTTGTACACGAATAAAATAATTAACATTATGTGAGGGGGTTTATTTCTAATGAGTGCTTTGCGTTAGACCCATGAAATATGTGGAGAGCAAGGCTGTTCCACCACGAGCTCCAGTAGCCTCACCGCTCTCCTGACTGACAAAATTCCACAAATTAGAGATATGGTTAGAGAGGCTTTGTAGGGTCTGTGCCACCATTTTTTTCAAGCCTATGAAGCCCAAAAGCTTCCTGATCTTAAACTCTTTTTTTACCTTCTGAGCAGCATGATCATGAGATTTCATTTAGGATACATGCATGAAAACATACATATACATGGCTTTATGGTTATGTATTTTAGAGAGACAAATAGATAGAATTTTATACATACTTATTTGGATAATATTATATATATACACACACATACATGTGATATTGTGTATGTTGAAAATCTGCAGTCTGAGATTTGTTGCTTTGCTTTCCAGTATTATTAAAAATTTAACTGTGTTTCCAGCTAAGACACTTGGTCATTCCTTAAGCAATGTAAATATTAATAATGAAAAGCAATTAAAAAGTGTGTTAAAAGTCATGTAATTTTTGTAGGCTGGCTGACTGATTAATGGACATCTCCTAGATTTTCTAGAGCATAAAGCAATATTAAACAAAGCCTTCTTCCATCCTAGAAATCCTATAGAAATGAAATAATCTATGTTGTCAAGTTAGGAATCCAGCTGAGGTTTTGGAGTGAAATTGGGAATCGTGATCCATGACAAGTCCCATAATCACCGTGCTGCGGAGTCCTCTGAAGGAGCTCTTTCTTTCCGTGGATCCAGACACATGGGATTCCAAGCAACAGGTTAAATAAGAGGAATACAGGTAAAAAAGTACCCTGAATACGTTAGATTTATGTATTCTGTAGTTACCATAAAGCCTACGCTGTAACCACATTTTACAGTGCTCAGAAGTCAATACCACATTTCTAGCAAAGAAAAAATGTTGATCTCTTTTTCTGAAAGAATGATAAAAAAGCTAAGAAAACAAAATGCCTCATCCCTTCTCTTTTTCTAAAAATAAATTAATAAATAAATAAAAACAAGCCAAAGCTGCATGATTGGATCAAGATAGTTTTACACAAGAATACCAGAATGATTGTGTGGATCAAGGCAGTTGTAGCAGACCACAGTCCATCCAGAAATTTAACGTCAGTATTTGTTGACTGCACTTGATTTTATACGGCTAAGCCTTTCAGCACATAGTTTAAACATAGGCCTTGTGTGAGCCTTAGGTATGTAATGTTTCTGCATTTCCTTGAATTCACTGTGTGAAGGGTACAGTATAGGATAGGAGTGCTTCTTACTGCTTCACTGTCTGGCACCTCTGTCTCTCCAAATGAATCTGTGCCCAAGAAACATTGAGTTAAGCCGTGTTCCAAAGAAAACTCGGCAATCCCAACAGGTTCATCCCTGCAACCTTTGTGTCTCACAGTGCTGCAGATCTGCTGCAGTTGCTTGGTTCAGAGAACTGAACAGGACATCGGGCTGCAATAGCACCTGCAATAAGGTGAGCGCTTTAATCCTGGATTTCCCAAAGTGTAAACACGCTCTCCAAGCACACTGACACCAGTTCCAGAATCAACACGCAGGCTGCTGTTGTGCTGGGTTGGAAGTTTTATCCAAATGTGAAATTTACTGTAGATATTTTCTAAAATTTCAGATTCTCGAAGCAGTTTTTGAGTAAGAATGAGACAATTTCTCCAGGATAAAAGTAAACTTGGCTTCCCCGATGAGGAAGAACAGGTGACCTGATGTGTGGCTTATGCATTTCTCTCATATGTGAGTTCATAGAGCTGTGGAAAAGTCATCTTTAGATTAGATTTGCAAGCAGGAA